>NC_064810.1:13949350-14249350 GCF_023721935.1 Panthera uncia | reverse complement strand
AGCTTTAATTTTAGACTGCTGTTATTGATGACCTTCCATTCTTCCCATTTCCACAGGCCATTTTATTGACTTTAAACATGATTTGCTTTTTACTTACAAAAATCTTAGGATAGATATTAAATTCTACCACTGAGATGGGTGATTTTATTTTCACTTTTTGGAGAACGTTTTAGAGGTTAAATCATTTCTCTCTGGGTTCAATATCAAATATATTCCAAAGCCCAAACTTTATCTTCAAAACCAATAAATACACATATTGCACAGGGAAATATATATACATTGAATGCTTTATATAATTTGTATTAAATTGATTTATTTTATAAATGTTTTCTCCCAATTTTTCTATATACATATCAATCACAGACACTCTAAGAGAAATGCCACTCAATGTGTTAAAAATCTAACAGAACAAAACAAGTAAAAGTCCTAGGAATTCATATTCTATCTTTTTTATGTTTTTGATTAGGCTATTAAACCAAATGACAGGAAACTAGTGTTTCTACAAAGCTATGCATATTGCCCAGAACATTGATAACACTTTAGTGAATATGAAATAAAACATAATGCAAAATCATTATTTCCCAATAGAAGTTTGTTTATTAACTACGAACCAGGACCTTTTCTAAAGTCAGAAAGCAATAATTCAGCAGGGGAGGATTATAGCAGAATCATGAACATAGATTATCACTAACCATGAACAGTCTGTAAGAGTATTTTGTCATTCTTTCAACAAACAATTCTTGTGCTGCTACTCCTGAGGCTCTCTTCTCGGCATTGAGAACAAAAGCCAAATGCCGGCCAATTGAGGACTCCAGGCCTTCTTTGGAAGAGAAGATTTGCTGAAGGTCTTCCGATTCTGAGCTGTAGTTGGACATTGCTGCTTGCACATCCTTATAATCAGTCAGTAGGAGATGGGTGAAAGAGCTCAGCATAGCTTCTCTAAGGCAATGCTCTCTCTTAGCTCATTAGCAGGATGCTAGTTAAGCAGTCCACAAAACTATTGATGAAAAGCAAAACGATCTAAAAGAACATGCTGAAATCATTAGCCAAACCAAAAAGACCCTTCTTTATCAAGAAGGTAGGGGATACTCCCACTGGCAGACAATTGAGAGCAACAGTCACAATAAGAAAGCTGGCGATGGTTGTATTTTATGTGGAATCTCTTCAGTGCATCCATCATAGTCAATCGCAGAACAATACTACCTTCAGGGTCAGGTCTCAACACAAAAGACATTAACAAAGCAACAGGAAAAAAAAAAGCTAGCAAGTGAGGATGATTGTGGTTAAACAGTTCTAGAGTTGTATTTGAGGTAATATAGTAAGATTCTTAGGAGGCATGAAGTAATTCAGCAGAATATTAGAGAAGATGACCACTTGGTAGAATATGCCCCACTGGACAATTTCCAGTAGTCACAAATGCAATTGGTTGATCAATAGCAACTCAGAGGTCTGCAACTACTGCATAAATACCTCAGAGGAGGAAAGGTACTTGGTACGTAGCTCAGAGACTGGAAGTTTCTAGAAAAATATCTCAGCGGTTGGCAGCTCATAGGTCCATAACTTGGATATCGGGAACTTCTCATCAAATAGCTTTGGAATTGGCAGCTTCTGGGGATATAACACGATGGTGAGAAGCCACTGCGTATGAAGCCAAGATTTTGATAGCTTCTATACCCCGAGCTACCCAGTCTGCAGTAGTTTAGGGGCCTGAGACTGTTGGACAAGCAATTGAGTTGCCCAAAGCATTTGAAGCCATTGCTGAGGGTCTGGCAGGCTTTAGATGTACATGGGCTGGGTGCGTAGCAATCAGATACGTACCCATTGATCTGAGTGCGTGGGCTGCAGCTGGGGTCGGAGCCAATGTTGGTAGTTTCACAGGCACTGCCAACGTTGCCCACTGTCGGAGAGTTGCAGGGCACAGAGGAGTTTGTACAACTTGCAGTACAGGTCTTGAGCTCACAGCTGGGAGATTCACAGCTTGGTGTTTCATCATAGGTTTCTTGGCAGTTATCCAGGAGCCAGAGATTTCCTTGGTAGCTGCTGGGTAAGCAGAGCCCAAAGGTAGGGCTTACATCACTGGAGCAAAGAGCAACAGAAGGAGTCGCTGGGATGTAACAGTGAGTTCTGTAGGATGTTCCATTGCAATCCCCAGGATAGCCCAGGAGAGACATGGAGCCTGACTGCATGCTCAGTGATGGCTGTGAAGGTATGCTGCTACTATGGCCTGCGGACTTTTTATATCCTTCCTGGAGATTGCAACCTCTCCAGACTCTCTTCCTCCTCACTGCCTGGAAGAACACACCAACATCTTATTATGTGTGTTGTTTCACTACATCTGCTGATGTCTTTGCACTCCTATAAAAATAAGTTTATTTTGATCCTTCAAGGTATTTATCATCGTCACTTTGATCATCACCCAATACTCATTGTCTTTAGACCATAGCTTCAGTGAATAGTGGTTTTAATGTTCATAAGCAAACTCTCATCTGCCAATAGGTGGTTAACAAGAGTTCACATGTGTATGGGCTTCTGCAGCACGGTTATCAAAGGGTGAACAAGGATTCAAGCAAAACAAGCAACCTGTGCTTTTCCATTCTTTTGACTACTGCAAAATAGTGCAGGACTTAATCCTATCTTGTGAGCTTAGCTGAATACTTTGGCTGTCTCACTACTGTTGCTTAAAAGAAAAAGTAAGGCACTGAACTGTTAAGAGAAAGAATTGTTTCCCCAAAATATGTACTATATTCTTAACTGTGCCAAGCCATGCATTGGTGATGATTTCTCATCTGATGTATTTGGAGAATTTCACCTGTAAGACTCACAGCAATCCAAGTGAGACTTAGTGACCTAATTTGTATTTATGGATCAGTGGTTGCTAAGTAACCAAGACTTCTATGAGATGCTTTTCTTTCTTTCTTTCTTTCTTTCTTTCTTTCTTTCTTTCTTTTTCTTTCTTTCTTTCTTTCTTTCTTTCTTTCTTTCTCTTCCTTCCTTCCTTCCTTTTCTTCTTCTTCTTCTTCTTCTTCTTCTTCTTCTTATTCTTTCTTATTTTAGAGAGACAGAGTGCATGAGCAGGGCAGAAGGGCAGAAGGAGAGAGAGAGAATCTTAAGCAGGCTCCATGCTCAGTGCAGAGCCCAACGTGGGGCTCGATGCCACAACCTTGGGATCATGACCTGAGCCTAAAACAAGAGTCGAGTCAGATGTGTGACTGGCTAAGCCACCCAGGTGCCCCAAGATTTCTTTCTTAAAGAGTGTCTGCAATATGTAGTATCAAAGAAGACCAATTTCTCAGGATTATGCCTTCCTAATTGACTAAGATTATACATCATACATCTCTTGGTCTGCTGTAAAGCTCAATTCCTGACAGATGTATAACATTTTTCTACATTTCTTGCAAAAAAAAGTTTTATTTATTCTCGATTTGCTTTTTTTTGCACATAGACTTTATTTTATTTTTGTGTTGAAGAGTTATTCTTTGTCCATACCCACAAAAGAGAATAACATGTTTAAAAAACTTATTTGAATAAGTTATATATTTCCTATAGGTACCGTACTTAGATAACACTTTCACTCCTTATGGTGAAAGATGATGGAAAATTTTTAAGATTTTAATTCAAACTAAAGAATTGACATATTGTTCTTGAAAACATAAACTACAATTCAAACTTAGAGCCTACATTGAATTGGAAACAGGAATGCATTTATTAACAGTGATTAATTCGGACAGAGGACAGAACCAACTTATTGAAGTAAGATAAGTATAGGGATAGTTTTTAAAAGACACGATCCTTACAGAAGACAATTCGATTTCTCCTCCCGTTCTCTGCTTCTCAGCTAAATTTTTAAATGCACACCAGTTTAAGCATGCAGATATTCGCCAAACATTTTTCTCAGTCTGAGTTTTCTCCATCCTTCTCTCAGTATTTATTTTGTAAGGTGATGGGTTTATTCTGTAAACAACTCTTTTTTTTTTTTAATTTTTTTTAACGTTTATTTATTTTTGAGACAGAGAGAGACAGAGCATGAACAGGGGAGGGGCAGAGAGAGAGGGAGACACAGAATCTGAAACAGGCTCCAGGCTCTGAGCTGTCAGCACAGAGCCCGACGCGGGGCTCGAACTCACGGACTGTGAGATCATGACCTGAGCTGAAGTCGGACGCTTAACCAACCAAGCCACCCAGGCGCCCCTGTAAACAACTCTTTAATAAACACGTTTTGCTGTCTTGTGAAAAGGGTCAAGATCAGGGAACCATATTTCTGGCAAATTGTTCGGCTACAGAATGTCCTGGGATTTTGTGCAGAAATGTTAAGTCCTGAGGCAGGCCGAAGAGGAAATAAAATATATAAGGCAGTTGATGGCCAACTTCCCACTGAGTTACTGAATCCTAGTGGTGTATAGAAAAGTCCAGAGGTTGATGGAGCTTTATTTCTGGATTTTTCTGGGGCACCTCTAGTCTTATTTTCAGGCTTCCTTGAGGCAGATTTGAGGGAATGAAAACATAATAAGTCAGTCAGCTGTAAAGCTTACATCCTCCCCTTCCAACCTAGCATTCAATGGTATTTTAAATTAATGTCATTCACACTAGTGTAAATCCAACAGAAAACACGTAGAACATCACATAGCATAACCAATATTCAGAGCAGGAGACTTTACAACATCTTTACATTTATGTGGGTACAGTAAGCTTCTACACAATGGAATGTGGACATTTGCAAAAGCAGAGTTAGCTCAGGTCCTCTCATTTTTTAAAACTGAAGTATAGTTTGACATACAGTGTTAAATTAGTTCCGGGTGTGGTATGCTCCATAGTGATTCGACAATGCTATTTGTTACACTCCTCTCACCAGGATAAGTGTAGCTATCATCTGTTACCCTACGGGGTTATTACAATACTGCTGGCTCTATTTCCTATGGTGTACTTTTCACCCCCTGACATATTTATTTTACAGCTAGAAGTTTGTGCTTCTTAATTGCCTTCACCTATTGCACTCACCTCCCCCAGACCCCTCCCCTCTGGCGATCGCTAGTTTGTTCTCTGTATTTATGAGTCTGTCTTTGTTTGTTTGTTCATTCATTTGTTTTGGTATTCAGAGTCCACAGCTAAGTAAAATCGTGTGGTATTTGTCTTTCCCCGTGTGACTTACTTCACTTAGCAAAATACCCTCTAGGTCCATCCATGTTGGAGCAACTCCTTTCGTTTGCATTTCTGTTTTACTTTCTTATGTACCCATCGCAGCCGTAGGTAGCCAGTGCAACCAGTTTACCCACCATGCTGTGCACATGATGCCTCTATAGAATTGTCTTCTATTTTAGTCTTCATCTTGGCAAGACATGGTAAGGATAGTATCAGTAGCAGAGCAAGTAAGCTCATCACAATGGTTAGTTTTCACAGAAAGTAAAAACCATTAGTCCTGTGGATGCCATTGTCCTCTGAGGGCAGCATGCCCTTTGGAGAGGCATGCAGCTTACTCTGTTTCCACTGAATTACTAAAAAGATCTTTCCTCCATTAATTCCCGGTAGCCGCAGGAAACTAATACATTACGTCCAGGAGCATAGATAACTCTATTAGGTAGTCTTCATGTAGAGTTTGGGCTTTGTATCCAAGGCAAGTTTAAGATAGGAGGAATAAGCTTTCTGGCCATCAGATAATTCAGAGACATTCCTTTGCCTTCTGAAGAATAAGCGACAAAATCCCTTTATCTAATGAGGCAGCAGATTCCTTGGAACTCATTAAAAAAGAGTTATGGAACTCTTTCCCAATTTTTTCCAAAGGTTAAAAATCCTTTAGGGTAAACACAGAAGATCAAAGAAAGCTAAATTTTCCAGTAAATGGCCCTTAAAGAAAATAATGGAGGTCACCTTCTAGCCTTTTAAGTCATGATAGAATTTTTATCTTCCCTTTTTGCCACCACATATATATTTGTGTTCTAATTCCACTTGCCCCGGTGCTATTAAATGATGCAACAGCGGTGCCAGGATTTAAAAAAAAAAAAAAAAAAAAGCAAAACGTACGGCAACCCACCCTTATGCAGCAATTCAATTGTAACTGCTGAGTTCAAACGATCCCTAAATTTAGCAGTAGTAGCCTAAAATGGTGGAGACTGTAGCTACATGTACCGTGTTGGTTTCACAGATCACTAAGTGTTTCAGCAGCTGAAGAGCAGATGAGCAAAATTAAAAATGTAGGAAATAGGAGTGAATGATGAAGCACTTTTGAAATGATGACACAAGCGAGTGGCAAGATAGAAACCTGAGTCTGATTTGTGCTTCCTTTTTCAGGAAAACATTGTAAGAATATAATGAGATGCTGGTGAGTGGGAGTTAAACATTTTGGGACGGAGCTGTCAAGACTGTGTCTTCATGAGTTATGAGTCACCCTCTTACTAAGTACTCTGGAAACATATTTCTTACCGTGTAACCTTAGAAAATGGTTCTCCCTCGGTACCTCAGGACCTTCTTACATAAAACCAGAGCTAATAGCACCTGCTTTGCAGGACGGTGGTGAGAATAGAATGAGATAAAAAGTGTGAAAATACTGAAGACAGCGCTTGGCACACACAAGATGCAAATCAAATGTTACTTTTCCTTCTAATTTTCTAAAGCTATAATTTAAAAAAATTCCAGTCACACATTAGACTTAAGAAAAATATTATTATTGTTAATTTACTTTGATGTTGTAAATGGACGCCTGCAATAATCCTGTCTTTTTGAAAAGGTAATGCCATAAGTGGACAGTCCTACCCCATGTAGTTATGACAAACGCTTTGCTTCAGAAGAGATCACTAATGGCTCCTCTCGTTTAAACTATATTCTTCTATGCCACGGTTATGAATTAATTCCTAGAAGACTGCATATGCAGTGAAGAATAAAGGCTCGGGGCGTCTGGGTGGTTCAGTCTGTTGAGCGTCCAACTTCGGCTCAGGTCATGATCTCACAGCTCGTGAGTTCGAGCCCCGCTTCGGGCTCTGTGCTGACAGTTCAGAGCCTGGAGCCTGCTTCGGATTCTGTGTCTCCCTCTCTCTCTGTCTGCTCCTAACCCACTCGCATTCTGTCTCTGTGTCTCTCAAAAATAAATAAACATTAAAAAAAATTTTAAAAAAAGAATAAAGTCTCAATACTCAGATTCCTATCTCTGATGCTCACTTAGAATATCAATTAACTACCAAATGTTTCCATAACTCAATGTCCACACCTTCAAAATGGAGTTAATAATAATAGTATTTTCTCCATAGATAAGTATGAGGATTAAATGAGTTAGTCGGGCAAAGGTTATGAAATATAGTTCATATGTAGTTGATGTTAACTTTTATCATTATCATCAGCCTATAATCTCTATTAGTATTATTATTAAATATTATTACCTTCATTATTATTATCATTGGATCTCTTCTAAAACCTACTGCATTTTCTAAGAGCCCATCAGAGAGAGAGAAAGAAAGAAAGAAAGAAAGAGAAGGAACGAGAGGGTGGTGGGAGGGAAGGAGGAAGGAAGGAAGAGAGGAAGAAAAGGGGGAAAGTACTAGAAGTAGGTTACCATCTATATAAGTTATATATTGAAAACACACACACACACACACACAATTCAGTTTAGAGAAACTGAATAAGTTGAAGACATTTCCTCACATCTATATAAGAAAGAAGACCCCCAGAGAGGATGTAAGTGAATATGTCATTAAAATGCCATTAAAATGAGTCAGCATCCCAGAGAGAAGGGTGGGGCTGTAGCTGAAGCAGAGAAATAGTTTTGTGTGCAGTTTAGGCTTGGCAGTTGTAGAGTTGCAGATCACGGTTGTCAAGTTATTGACAACTTAGAAGTTTCCAGATTGGTCATTTCTTTTTTTTTTTTTTTCCAACGTTTTTTATTTATTTTTGGGACAGAGAGAGACAGAGCATGAACGGGGGAGGGGCAGAGAGAGGGAGACACAGAATCGGAAACAGGCTCCAGGCTCCGAGCCATCAGCCCAGAGCCCGACGCGGGGCTCGAACTCACGGACCGCGAGATCGTGACCTGGCTGAAGTCGGACGCTTAACCGACAGCGCCACCCAGGCGCCCCATAGATTGGTCATTTCTTAAATGAAAAAGTCTATAGATAATATGGAGAATATAGGAAAGTCTGGAATCCTACTTAACTGGGTCTTTGGGAAAATTGCTTGCCCTATTTGGCTTTTTTATGTGTAAAACTAGGGAAAATAATGTGTTGATAGTTGTGTTCATTGGAGATTACTGACTCTTAGTGGTACGGTGGCATATTGGAAGTATCAGTATGCTAGATATGAGAAGTTGCTCATAAGACGAGCAAGTTCTCACTAATCACATGGAAGAACCGAATAAATGAGTTAATACATATATAAAAGAGAGAAAGAAGTTCAAAGTAACAATGTTCCCTGTGTAAAAATCCATGAGGGTCTGGTGGAAGGACTTATCAGGTTTAATTCAAGAGGGAAAAATAGGGTGTTCTCCAGCGTTCAGAATTAAAATTTATGCAACACTTTGGTGGTTAATCCCAGAAGGCAAACGCGAACACTGTAACTTACTCTGTCCGTGATATATTAAAGGATATATAGAGAGAGTCAGGGGTGATTCTCTATGTTATCCCTGACTCTACTGGCAACATTTACTATTGTGTAGGCTCTCTACTCCCAGATCCCAGAATGAGAACGATTTTGGATATGGAACAATGAGTGTGTTTATGAATGATAAATAAACCACTGGAGTTTTAAGTGTCTGGAATTTTGAAGTTCTTAGTTACTGTGATAAAACACCGTGTGTCCTGACTAAAGAGTCTTCATGACCTCAAAAGTATCTATCTTGCTTGCTTTTTTTTTTAGACACTCTTTTTTTTCTTTAAATATACTTGGTTTAGTGAAACTAAAAGGCTTTAGCTTCACGAAGGATAATAAAGAATTAAAAAATACTGTTTTCTGAATTATTTGAAGCAAGTTTATTTAGAGATAACCATGAAAACTTTTTTTTTTACATAAGAACATGTTAATGGCATAGAAATCAAGAAGCCTGATAACATGAGTATTCTAGTGAATAAACAAACAATTAAAATCACTTAGAATTTCATCAAGTAAGAGTACGGGTTAAAACAATAACTAAACTAAAAGCACAAAGGCCATCAACCTAAGAACAATCTATCAACCTGAAGATGATACGTCTTTGTAAAAGCTCTCTAGCAAGATGCTAGAATGACAATTCAGCATGATCTTCTAATAAACGGAGATTGCCAAGTCCCAAAGGAAGAACAAGCTGGTTGGAAACTGTTCTGTATGTAGCGAACAGGTTGAAATCTATTAGACACGTAGTTCAGGGGTCTGAAGCTGCTGGACGCATAACTGAAAGGTTGACAGCCATAGGAGAGATATCTCACAGGATTACAGGTGCCAGAAACAAAATTCAGGGGTCGATATCCACAGGAGATGAAGTTCTGTGGCTGATAGCCATAAGAGAGGTGGTTCTGGGGGCGGGAATGCCTAGACAAACAGTTCTGAGGTCTATTATGCATTGACGGTTGACAGGAACTGGAAAGATAAGAGCTGATGGGAAAAAAACCGGTTCCTCTGCAGGACCTGAAGGTACAGTACGTAGCAGAGGGGTAGCAAGAAATTTTATAGTCTCTGGGCACACAGCTGGATGGTTGGTAGCTGGAAGGTTGACAACGTGTCTCTGAGAAGTTGTCCAGTAGCCATGTTCTGTTTTGGCTGGGCAAGGAGAGAGCATCACCACAGTTCATACCAGCAGCATAGAGAGTAGTGGATGAGGTGACAGGAACATGGCAGTGACTCCCAAGATAGGGGGAACCGCAGTTTCCAGAAGAGCGAATGTTGGATGGCATGGTGAATCTGAAGTAAAGAGTCCAGACAAGCAGTGAAGAGTACCTTGTCTAGGTCTGCATGAAACTAGACCGCTTTGCTTATATACCTTGGTGGTACATGCCAAGACTCTCCTCCTACTCATATTTTAGATCAGTTAGCATCATAACAACTCATTAGTTCATTGTTGTGCTGCCTGTGACGATGACTTCCCACTCCTCCATAAAATAAATCCAGTTTGCCTGTCCTATATATCTCCCATTCCTAATCTTTCTCCTGTTATCAGGCTTGAGAATGTATGATACAATCACCTGTGTACTTGACCTGTTTTGCTTCTGTTCCCACTCCTCAATAATGCTTGATTACAAGGAGTCCAGTTGAATGGATGTTTACCCCGGTCATTACCCACGAGAAAAAACATGGTTAGGAAGGCATATAGTCTCCATCTTTGAAGAAGAGACCTAATGTTACGACATTTGGAGGAATTATGTAATGTACTGAAATAGACCCTACATATCAAAACTTATTGGATATTGCATATGAAAAACCTCATAGTATTCCCTATTTTTAACACTCAGCTGAGAATTTAATTATGTGGTATTGTTCTCTGTGTATTTGTCCTGACAACCAGTTTTAGGGAAGCATCTTAGAGTACATTTGAAAGAGCTCCACCCTGACAACTTGATATTCTTCATGTTTAAAGCTGGGTTTGATTTCCAAAACCTGGAGGGAATGTGTGTAATATTTATCCATGGTAACACTGATGACATACTTACTTTTACTAGTAACAATGTCATCCAGGTCTGTTGGTGACCTTCAACTAAGAAGATAAACACTATATAAAAAGTCATCAGCTTGTGTGCCTGCATTCCAGAATTAATGCACATCTTCACCTGAGAAAATTTACTAAGACACCTCAGTCTTCATAGATGTAAAACGAATGAAGGTTAAGAAATATTTTAATGTCACATGAAGAAAGATGTTTGAATAGTTCTTACTTGGGCACCATGTAAGGAACAAACTCTGGGCCTTATTTTGGACTAACTCCCCTAAATGTGAGTTAATCCCTATAGCTATCTTTTTCCTTGGGTCAGTGGTCATTCAGAACCAGAAATATCTTCTTTCAAGCTGCTACTCAGGAGGTCAAAGATGGTGTAGTTGAGAATAAGTGTAGAAAGATAAACATTCCAAGCAGTAACTCGATGATCCTTTTGGTAGATGCTTTCCTATCACACTATCATCCCCATTCCTTTGGGGAACATGGCCTGAGTGAGGCATGGTGACATCAGTGGTCATGACGTCACTTCCACTCTGCACAACCCTTTTTTCCCACCAATGCCCATTGTCCCTGTATTATCTATTGAAGAGTCTAGAGGACTGATGATTTTTTTTCCCTGAGGAAATATATTTTAGAATGCTTGTAGAGCTTTCCAAGTAAAAGTAAAGAGATTTCATATGCCCGTGCAAGCATGCACAGGGGGAGGGGGTGGGATGACCACCTTTGGGATATACATTTTCTAAATATTTTATTTTTTAAAAACATCACAGAAGACACGACATTTGGTGCCAATGAAATGCTACGGTCACTCCCCTGAATTTCAACCTTTTTTGTTTCAGGTAGTGGAAGAAGAAATATTTGACCTCTCATGTGGTCCAAGTCGGTTTACCACATTCTTCCACAAAGAAAGTCTCAGATGACTTCCCATCAGCGTGAGGCCTGTTCCTGGTAGACAATAACAGAGAATATTGAAGTCATCAAGGGTTGAGAGTCTGAGAACTCTATTTGATAAATTGCTTATCTCCTCTAAGAGCTTTAAACCCTTACAGATAAATGAAATCTCTTAAACTCTTATTTGCTCCCCAAAAAGGTTTCTCCTCTCACCCTGATACCTCCCAACCAACAAAATTTGTGTGTGTGTGTGTGTGTGTGTGTGTGTGCATCACACCTAAGTTCTTCACGGTTTAATTCAATATTCTCTTTACTTCTTCTATTCCTTGCCAAGTTCAAAAACAAGTGATAACCCCCTATTCTATAATATCTCTTCCTCAGCATGTGGGTTTCAAAAAGGTAACTAAAATCTTTCTTTTTAGTCCACAGTAAAAATAGACTTGGTCTTCATAGAGCTGCTATTGAAATGTGTTTGATAACTGGGACACTGTTGAGGTTACAGTTATCAGACTGAATGCGATCCCATCATTAATCATCGTCAGTAATTAAAATGTAAGTTAGATGCAGGACATGTACCTGAGGGAAGCCCGGTGTCACCAACTAGTTATCACACCTTTATGACAAATGCAGGAGAGTATAATACACCTAGCAGACATTTGTCCTAATTTATTATTTGTAATTCCTGTCAATGTCTACAGAGGCCTTTGCTATGTTTGTTACATTTCTATGTGGTTTCGAGAGCCTGAAATGGAAAAAAAAACTGAAAAATTCTATATTTGTTAGCGATGATTGCTTGGAGATATGATGAAGTAACCAACATAATTAAAATCACATCTGAGAATTTGTGATATTTTCATTCTCACATAATAGTTAATTAACACTTTCAATTAATTAATTAATTTTTATTTAGAGTCCGTAAGTCTAATACATTCTCCATATTTACTTTGGATGTCATTAGAGTGAACTATGTTCATTAGGGTTTCATTAGAGTTCATTATTCTATTCCAGAACCCCCATATTTTGATTTTATGTAAATATTCAAAATACCCTAAACTCTGCTTTTTGAATCCCCGAGACTTGCACACGCTTTTCCTCTCTGGAACACTCTTCTTTATTGTGCCTCCTGGGAATGATAGTGCATTCTTTTTTTTTTTTTTTTTTTTTTTTTAATGTTTATTCTTATTTTTGAGAGAGAGAGAGCACAAACATGGCAGGGGCAGAGAGAGAGGGAGGCACAGAATCCAAAGCAGGTTCCAGGCTCTGAGTTGTCAGCACAGAGCCCAACATGGGGCTTGAACTCACAAACTGCAAGATCATGACCTGAGCCGAAGTCGGACACTTAACTGACTGAGCCACCCAGGTGACCCAATAGTGCATTTTTACAGCAGATCCGGAATCACCATCGCACAGTATTTCTGCCTCTCTTTATTCACTTCCAGGCATGATGTCTTAAACATTCCATTTGATTTCCCCCATGTTAACATAAGACTTGGAAGTCATTTTCATATTGGCCTAATTGTCCTGGTTGTGTGCAGATAGGGAAAGAGTCTGCTTTTTCAACCATGGCTGATTCTTAGAAATACTGTGACTTTCTTCATATGACCCCAACATGGAAATTTTCAATTTCTTTGTTCATGTCATATGTACATCAACTTGGCCCAGAACAAACAATCCGGGCTCAAGGATTTAGTAGCTGTATCCAGGACATCATTGCCACATTTTAATGAAATAATCTAACAATTCTAATTCTCATGTATACAGTAGGCAAATAATACGAACTATGAGTCATATCTGGAAATGAATGCTCCCTAAGGTCATTTTCTTCATTTTGCTTTCTTTTTCCTTCCTCTATGGAACTTAATTTGCAAAATAATTACTGCACTTATGATATTGTATCTATTTGCTTAAAGCCTCTCTATCCTGTAAAACTTTGACTTGCTTGAGGTCAGGGTCAGAGTATTTTTTTTAATGCTTATTTATTTTGAGAGAGAGAGAAAGAAAGTGTGCACGGGAGGGGCAGAAAGAGAGAGAAACAGAATCCCATGCAGGCTCCACACTCTCAGTGCACAGAGCCTGACATGGGGCTTGATGTCATGAACCATGAGATCATGACCTGAGCCCAAATCAAGAGTGGGACACTTAACTGACTGAGCCACCCAGGCACCCTGAAACTATGTCTTATTTTTATCAACATCACCAGTTGCCAGTTTCTTGGACACAGTAGAGGGTCAATAAACACTTCTGAATGCTGAATAAATCACTTATTTTTTATATTAAGATTTGTGGTTAATACCAGATGCTCATTTGACATCCTCCCTTTGATGACTTTTCTTTGTCAGCCAGATTTAGAACCCACAGTGGAGACCGTGATTTCATTCCTCAAAATTTCCTCTCATATACTTTCCCATCTTAGTAATTGAAAAATTAGTTACCTGGTGTCTTAAGCCAAAGATCCCCATATCAGCCTTGATTCTTTCCTTTCCCTTACGATTTACCAACAACAAGCAAGTGCTGAGATTTTTTCTTCTAGGTATAACTCAACTGTGTCTGCTTCGATCCGCTTATGCTTCTGCATTTCAGTTTCTCTAAGCTGTCATTATTCTTGCAACTCTACAACTGCCTTACCTGCTTCCACCCCTCATCCTTCTAACTTGTTCCTTACACTTGGGCAGAGTGATAGTTATTCATTCATTCATTCATTCATTCCTTAAGACTCTCCCTCTCTTTATGTAGATCTATATATCTGACCTATATAATCTTCCTTCATTGTGAAGGATTTCTTTTATTTCTTGCAAGGGAATCCTGCTTATGATAAATTTCATCAATTTTTGTCTGACAAAATCTCTCTTTCTCCTTCAGTTTGAAAGATACTCTTGCTACATCCAGAATTCTAGGTTGGTGCACTGTTTCTTTCAGCTCCTTAAATATTGCATTCCATCTTTTCCTTTTCTTTTCTTTTTTTAAGTTTATTTATTTTGAGAGAGAAATAGAACATGACCAGGTGAGGGGCAGAGAGAGAGGGAGAGAGAGAACCTCAAGCAAGTTCCATGCTGTCAGCACAGAGCCCAATGCGGGGCTTGATCTCATGAACCATGAGATCATGACCTGAGCCGAAATCAGGAGTTGTACACTTAACCGACCTAGCCACCAGGCGCCCCTACTCCACTTTTTTCCCTCTTGCATAGTATCTGAAAACATGTCTGAAGTAATTCTCATTCTTGCTCCTTTTTCTTTCCTCTAGCTTCTTTTAAGATTTTCCTTTGATTTTGGCAGGTTGAGTACTATATGCCTAAATTGTAGATATTTTGACATTTATCTGCACTGTGTTCTCTGAGCTTCCTTTATCTGTGCTTTCGTGTTTATCATTAATTTTGGGAGAATTCTCAGTCCTTCTTGCTTCACATATTTCTTCTATTCCTTTCTCTCTTTCTTTTCCTGGCATTCACCTTACACGAATGTTACACTTTTTTATAATTGCTCCACAACAACAGCTTCCAAGCTCGTTCTATGCCAGACTAGAAATTGGAAGTCCAGAATAATATATTTAGAACCAGTGTCATTCTCTGATTTAAAATTTTAGCAATCTTTCCATGTCTGAGAATAAAATGAAAGACACGCATTCCAGGACCTTGTCTGCCTCCAGAAGCTCATTTCATTCTTCTTTCCTCTCGTTCCTCAACACACTCGCCACACTGATCTCCTGTCACTTTCTTACCAAGCTTACCAAACGCTTGTGACCATTGGTCCCGGCACACGTCGTTTCCTATTTCTGAGCTGTGTTTCCTTCGCTCTTTGTACAGCTGCTTTCTTTTCATCGTCCGGGTCTTAGGACTTCACTACTCAGAGAGGATCCCACAGCCCATCCAATCTCACTTGCAACCCCTCTATCCAACTTTTATATTCTCTATGGCTGAACTTAATTACTTTCTTTCATAATAACTATTGTGAGTTCTAATTATATATTCAATTACTTATTTATAAGTTCTTTGATCATCAACTTTACTAGATGTCAAGGTCCGTGAGAACAGGAATCAGTCCTATTTGTTCACTGGTGTATTACAAAAATAGAACAGTGCACGTCTCATAGTTTTATCTAATAGATATGTTTTGAATATAGCAATGAATGGAGAAAGTCATCTCTTCTTTAAAAAATTTCCGTAATTTACTTTATGCACCTATAGAATTGAAAAAAATTATATGAGTAATTGATTCAGATACTGTTAAGTATGGACATAGCAAAGTGGTCTGAATGTTCTTGGGGTTGACTACAGCATTCCAAGACAGAGGCTTCCAGTAAATTGAAAGGTATTTCACAGCCGAAATATGCTTTTTATATTTATTAGCTAATCACATTTTCCCATACCAGCTTATATTTTGTAAGTAGGAATGGAAAGAATCATTTCAAAATGGATAGTTGATAGAATTAGTGACATATTTCCTATGTTTACAAAGCAAATTTATCATTCCTATAGACTCAGCCATTCAATTCTATTGAATTTCAATTCTCAGCACTGTTGCTATTTGATTTGTCTTCTTTTTTTTTCTCTTTGGGAACCACCAACAAAATCAAAATTCAATGATATATCAAACCATCAACAGAGTAATGTTAGCATTCAGCTACATGTAGGAAGAAAAATACTGTTTTGAATTCAAATTTGGACTCTCTCACTTATTAGTAATGAGATCTTAGGCTAGAGCTTTAATCTTACTGAGCCTGTTTCTTCATCAGTAAGGCAAAGGTAAGACTTCTCAATTTGTGACAAAGATTAAGGTTAATATTTATAAAATGTCTGGCAACAGAAATGTGGAATAAATTATATTTTGTCTATAATTTTCCTTCCTTCTATAATTTTTCTATAAATCATCAACATTGCATAAGGCATTTGACATAACCCAAGGGAATAACCAGACATAAAATAAGGTACAGGAAAACTGGAACATTTGAAACTCAAACGATTGCAAAACAAGACATAAGTTCTACAACAGACAGATGTGGATTTGAATTTCAACTGTTCCTTGAAACTACACACACACACACACACACACACACACACATACACACACACACACACATCTATCTATCTATATATATACACTTAGGCAACTTTCTCTGAACCTAAGTCTTCTTGCTTATAAAAACAGTCAGTTTTGACACAAGAGAGTGGTGATGAGGATTAACGTGGTAATATAAAGAAATGACTGACATTCTCTGTGCCCCCCATGAATAGTGCACACTATATCAGGGCTGATTAAAATCAAGCCATAATGCCTGATTACGGACTACAAATTGATTTAGCAAAGGGTCATATTAGTGAGATATGAGAGCTTTAAGTTGAGATGAGCAACCAAGAAACTGGAATTTTAAATTCCACAGTAATTTTAGGAAACTAGACAGTATTCCTGTAGTTACAGTGCAAGTTGAAAATAATACTGAACACAACAGGATTTGGCACACTGAAACGGGAGCATCAAATATCTGAATTCTACAAACCATTTTTTTTCCACAGTCAGAACTTTATTTTTTTATGAAAACATGTTTTTAATGTTTCTTTTGAAGCAGAGAGAGACAGTGTGAGTGGGGGGAAGGGCAGAGAGTAAGAGAGAGAGACACAGAATCCGAAGCAGGCTCCAGGCTCTGAGCTGTCAGCACAGAGCCCGACGTGGGGCTCGAGCTCACAAACCTCGAGATGGTGACCCGAGCCAAAGCCGACGCTTAACCGACTGAGCCACCCAGGTGCCCTCACGGTTGGAACTTTAGATATAATGTGGCAGTAGGTGGGAATTTTCTTTTTCTACCCAAATCTATCTCAAATTAGTCCCTGTTCCAGGAAATATTAGATGCTCTACCAATTATATGGACCCTTTTTCTTTATGAATACATGATTATATTTTTATGTAACAGCATTTCCTGGGGTTATATAAGACCAAGGGACTGAATTCCATACTCAGCTAAAGTGGAATATAATTCCTAGGACCATCTTTGTGGTTACATCTTCGAGTCCAGTCTGTCAGCTAACTCTAAAGACTACATGGAAAAGGAGTTCTCTGCTGACCTCTTCCCTTGCTCAATATTATTAGAAAAACAAGGATGTGTTTAAATCATTATGTATTTGAGGCCTTATTTATTACAACACTGAAGCTCTTCTAACCAGTAGCGTCCCTCCAAGACTAAATTTACTATCACCTGAAGGATCCTAAAGCCAATTCCAAATACAGCCATATATTACACAAATACTTTGGTAGTCACCAGGTCATACTGGTCCATATGCTTTAATATTTTCTCAAGGTCACTTTAATGAATCATTTTCTTAGACTCTGGACACTTTTCATACTCTCCATCATTAATCCGGAATACAAAAATCATCATCACTGCCTAAAGCAGGTGACATAACCCAAGGAAATAACTAGACCTAAAATAAGGTGCACATAAATGATGACACATGGAAAGTATGATTTGTATGCCAAGCTGTACTTTAATTAGGAAGAAAATAGAGACAAGGAATTTCATCTAGGTGGAAAAGATCAAGCTTCTTTTTCATAAAAGTAAGTGATAACTCCCAAAGCAAAGAAATACCTTATTAAAGAGACTTAGTATAGCACTGGGTGTTGTATGTAAGAGATGAACCACAGGAATCTACCCCAAAAATCAAGAGCACACTTTACACACTGTATGTTAACCAATTTGACAATAAATTATATTTAAAAAAAATTTTTAAATAAAATTCTGGGGGCGCCTGGGTGGCTCAGTTGGTTAAGCGGCTGACTTCAGCTCAGGTCATGATCTCGCGGTCCGTGAGTTCGAGCCCCGCGTCGGGCTCTGTGCTGACAGCTCAGAGCCTGGAGCCTGTTTCGGATTCTGTGTCTCCCTCTCTCTGACCCTCCCCCGTTCATGCTCTGTCTCTCTGTCTCAAAAATAAATAAACGTTAAAAACAATAAAAAAAATTAAAAATAAAATTCTGGTCTTATATGAGAGCTATAAAATATCCATTGTGCTTCAGTGAACATCTATGCATTTGGCTCCCATAATAAAAGAAATATTGTGAATTAAAAAAAAGACATTTAGTATAGAATTAAAAGAGATCCATAACCCATTGATGTGAAGCTAAATAATCTCTCAAAGACAGCAAGCAGGAGGTTGTTTCCATCTATTCCTGATGACATTTAATAAGGATACTGCCAGTCCCTCAAGGAAGAAGAGTATGGTTGAAATTTGCTGTATATATAGTTTATGGGTCTATAGCAGTTGGACATGTAGCTAAGAGGTTGGCATCGATAAGACAGGTAGTTCAAGGGTTGACGATTATAGGAAAGGTAGCTCAGGAGTGGACGGCTATAGGTCAGCTAGCTCAGGGGTTGATGACCGTAGGTCAGGTAGCTCAAGGGTTGATGGTCATCGATCAGGTAGCTCCAGGGTTGATGGTCATAGGACTGGTAACTTGGAAGATGAGAGCTCAAAGGGTATCTGCAGGATGCTAGATGGCAAGAACTGGAATCACGGCATGTGATTGGAAGACAACTAGTTCCTCGATCGGATCTGAACACTTTAGAAACAAAAAGCAGCCAGAAGAGCTCCAGGCACTGTTCTCACCACCGGTCAGTTGGCCGCTCATGGGTTGGCTGCAGGGCTTGTGGCAATTTGTCATGGAGTGTGTTGCCACCCAGGCTGCTTCTAGAAGACGAGAGAGCATGTCCACGCTTACCTCAGTGGAGCCTTGATCTCTGGGTGGAGTCATAGAAACTTGACAGGACTTCCCAAGAGAATGAGAAGCTTAGTTTCTGGAACAGCCAGTTGTTGGTATGATTGTTCCTTTCTGGACCTACAGTTTATACATCTCGGCTGTTAGGTGTTGGTTCCCTCTTAGCCTATCCTCCTGCTCATGTTTCGGAACCATTTCTATGGTATCTCATCAGAATATGTTTTCGTTGTTTTCCAAGCAGCCCTCCTATTAAACTATAAAGTATATATTATCTGAATCCCAGCCTTCAGATAACTATCATTCCAAACTCAATCTTATCTCCCTGGCTCAATCTCTCTCCCAGGGAGTCAACTGCTTGTTTAGGAATCATGTTTGTTTATAAGTCTTGATAAGTCCTTGAAGTTTCTGTTAAACAACTCTCAAAGTGGGGTGTGGGGGAGTATTCATTCATGGCTCTTTTTTTTTCATAAAACTAAAATATATGTATGTAAATGCTCAACAATATTAATATATTTTTAGAAGTGATAAATCTTGAAAATTCCCAATTTGGGAATTGAACTTTATTTCACCTTCTTTGGAGATACTACCTAAACTTAAAATCTAATTCATCTTCTGGAAATGTGATGTCATATTCAAGTGTATCTTCCCCAGTGAGGAGTAGTGACCTGGAAAGCTTTGACAATCTTTGCGAAGATCCGCACCCAATAAATGAGACTGTATCTTGTACATTCCATCTTATATTATCGTGAAACTGAAGGTGTTAGCACACCTATATTTTGATAGATGCTACTTAAATAGAGAGCTCATATATCCTTGGATGCTTATGTAAGTGAATTTCAGCGTATTATTCCACATGTAAAAGGAGCATTTACATTTATAACCTGTTTCCATATTAGTATTTTTCCATGAGTGTCTTCCACATATAAACCCTTTTGAAATAATTTATATTTTATGATGACTTAATTAGGAAAGAAAATCGAATTTATGATTGAATTGTTTTCCAAATTTTCCATTTCTTTGTCCAATTATTTGGGCTCAGAATGTCTTTCTATATGGCAAGAATGTGGAAATTCCCAGACTAGACTGCCAAAAAGAAAAACGTTTTAGCTTAGTAATGTTACTGAACTATATAGCTCAATCTCGACCACATCATTTGGGTAAACGGACTTTACAAGTTCCTTGGGGAGTTTCATTTAGGGAGACTACTTATATCGTTTTGTCTCCGGACGTATGGTTTTGGTGGTACATACTAAGGTGGGAAAATAACAGATTTGTAGAATTGTGTCCTCGCCCCTAATTCTCAAAACTATGAGGATTATCTTTTTGAATGGTGAAGCAGTAAGAGCTAGCATACAGAGTCAGAGCGAATAACCAGAACTCATGAATCTGGCAGTATCTAGTTCCAATAGCCTCACGTGTAACTTTTCTGAGCTTTTCTTTCCTCACACACAAATGGGTGCATTCATTTTATGCTATCTCACTCGTATATTTCAGGATTTAATGAAAATAAAATGTATGTGAAGGGCCCTGACCATTGCCTACCTAGCACAGCGTGAGTGAAATAGGTTTGTGGACACTCTGAGACATGAGGCACAGCAATCATGGTCAAGGTGCATTTGACTGAGCCAGCTTCAGCTTGTACGTTGCTAACACCCTGCTTTTTATTTATTTATTTATTTTTTTAATTTTGAAAGCTTTATTTATTTTTGAGAGAGAGAGACAGAGTGTGAGCAGGGGAGGTACAGAGAGAAAGACAGAATCCGAAGCAGGTTCCAGGCTCTTGAGCTGTCAGCACAGAACCCGACGCAGGGCTCAAACCCAGGAATCATTAGATCATGACTTGAGCCGAAGTCGGACACTTAACCGACGGAGCCACTCAGGCGTCCCCAAAGCACACTGCTTTTTAAACTGCAGCTTGTGAAAGAGGCAAACCTTCCCCAAGAGAGGGGGCACTCCTCGGTTAAGAATACACATACAAGAATAATATAAAAACAGGGAAGGGGACAAAACATAAGAGACTCAAATGTGGAGAACAAACTGAGGGTTCCTGGAGGGGTTGTGGGAGGGGGGATGGGCCAAATGGGGAAGGGGCACTAAGGAATCTACTCCTGAAATCGTTGTTGCACTAGATGCTAACTAATTTGGATATAAATTTTTTAAAAAATTAAAAATAAATAACAATTGGAAAAAAGAATACACAAATAGCTGAACAATCCAGATTCTCTAAAAACCTCTCATGGCAGGGTGCCTGGGTGGCTCAGTCAGTTAAGTGTCTGGCTTTTGCTCAGGTCATGATCTTGGGGCTTGTGAGTTTGAGCCCTTCATCAGGCTCTGTGCTGACAGCTCAGAGCCTGGAGCCTGCTTCACATTCTGTCTCTCTCTCTGTCTCTCTCTGTCTCTCTCTGCCCCTCCCCTGCTTGTGCGTGCACTCTCTCAAAAATAAAAACACATTTAAAAATGTTAAAAAGTAAACTCACGGCTCATTTATGTGAATTTAGGAATTAAACAAGTGTTCTCCCTGTTTGCAACATCAAAAAACTTCCACAATGGCTTCGAGTACACATCTTCTTCCGTGTACTCATATTCAAAAGTGACATTTATATGGAATCCCTATAATATCGGTAGCACTATAATCACATTTTATGATCTTTTGATAAACTTAAAATGAAGTGAGTCATTCTCTTTACTGGATCGGGAAGTGTCTGTTGTAACTAACAACATAACTCTGTCCTTCTTACATTAACGTTCGGGAAAAATTTTTTTAAGATAAGACAATTGACGATTTAATCTAGCAAAAGGGTACCACAGGAAACATATCTTTTCTAATCCTGGAAAGTGATGTTCTCTAATGATATGTGAGCCTCAAACCAATTAAGTTCCAAAATACATGCAAAAGTTCCAGTGTCTCCATGATTAATGCCATCGGGTGGATTTATCCTTCAAATTTATCAATAACCAACAATTGAACCGTGTTGTTGTATTCCTGGATAGAAAATATTCTGGGTTATTATTCTCTATGGTTAGATCCCTGCCATCAGATACCCGGAACACAATTAATTTGGTTTCATTGTAAATAGTGTTATTTACATTATTACATTTATTTTTATCATTACATTTTGTTATTCAGTTGGTGCACAAGTCCATATTTAGTGAATTAAACAATGCTGACTTAACTCTAACATACTATATTTACATGTTTCTCCATGGATAAAATATCACAAGTAACAAAAGAATAGAAATGTTATTGTTCTCTGAGGCCACACAAATACATCAGGAAAAAAAAAACCAAATTACTATTTCTAGCCCATCCAACTGCCTTCTAAGATGAGTTTACTTAAGATTTGGAGAGGGTTAAATTTCTTTTCAAGAAAAAATAAGATATTGGAGTTCTCCATCCATCCAAATAAGAACAGAATGAGTAAATGGGTGCCAAGGATCTGGTTTGAGAAAGAGATGTGATGTATATACTATTAAATGACTCACCATTGGACCATTCTTCACAGGAATATTATTAATTCATTTTGGAAAGTAGTGACGGGCTGTGTATAGCTTCTGGGCGGATGTTGAGCAAACTGGTGGCAGCCGAAGCAGTAAACAGAATAACAATCCCCAGGGAATTCGTAGAAAGAGCAGGATGGCCCATGATTTTCGTAAATCACAAAAGTGGCAAGAATTAGAGTCAGTTACAGCCAAATATGGCAGGGTGAAATTCTGTCTTCTCTCGTAACTCTGTCTATGTTTCAGAATTTGTAAAGCTGGGAAAGAACTCAGACATCATCTTGCTTGTTCATCTTATTTAGTGTGTTTTCTCTCTGTTTCATTCTGGATAGTTTCTATTGCTATGTCTTACAGTTTATTACTGTTTTATTTCTACAGTGTCCAATGTTCTGCTAATGGCATTCACTGTATTTTCTACCTCAGTCATTATAGTTTTCATCTCTGTAAATTTCATTTGGGTTTTTTTATATCTCCCATGTCTCTATTTAACAAGAGCAATCTTTCCTCTAGCTTCTTGACCATATGGAATACAGGTATACTAACTGCTTTAACGTTCGTGTCTAATTATTCTACCTTTTCTGGGTGAGTTTGGATTGACTTATTTTTCTCCTTTATTATAGGTCATATTTTCCTGTTTCTTTGCATGTCTGGTAATTTGTTCTTGGATGCCAGATATTATTATTTAGCTTTCTGTGTGTTGCATATTTTTGTGTTTTTATAAATATTATTGAGCTTTGTTCTGGGCCACATTTTTTTAAAAGGTTTTAATGTTTATTCATTTACTTTGGGAGAGACAGAGAGAGATGGGGAGAGGGGCAAAGAGAGAGCAGACAAAGGATCCAAAGCAGGCTCTGTGCTGACAACAGCTAGCTGGATGTGGGACTGAAGCTCATGAACCGCGAGATCATCACCTGAGCCAAAGTCAGATGCCCAACCAATTTAGTCACCCAGGAGCCCCAAGCCCCACTTTTTAAATCACATACATACATACATACATATATAATTTTTAATATTTTTAAACACTTTAAAACACACACACACACACACACACACACACACACACATACATTAGTCTCAGTTTCTTCCCCCCTCACCCACCAAGTAAAATAAGAAGGAATACTCTACCCAGGGTATCTTGGAAGGCAGAATATGAAAGGAATATAATTTTTCAGATAACAAATATTTAATTTCCTGTTAATACAGTCCAGGATGATGTTGCCATTGTATAATTTCTATATATGCATTGCGTGGTTTCCTATGTCCTCAAGAGATTTCCCTGCTTTTTAACAAAGGTTCCTATTCAATATGTCAAACATGATATCGCATCAAGCATCAAAAACCAATAAACAGGGCTCCTGGTGGCTCAATTGGTTAAGCCTCTGACTTTGGCTGGGGTCATGATCTCACAGCTCGTGAGTTCAAGCCCTGCGTCAGGCTGTGTGCTGACAGCTCAGAGCCTGGAGCCTGCCTCAGATTCTGTGTCTCCTCCTCTCTCTGCCCCTCCCCTGCTCGTGCTCTGTATCTCTCTATTTCTCAATAATAAATAAAGGTTAAAATTTTTTTTTTAAAAATTCCTGGATGGGTCCTACCTAAACAACACCTTACTCAGACCAAATGCCCAATGAATGTGCAAGGTTAAAATGCACCATGCTTAGGTAGAATATAGATGTGTATTCCCACAGGTAACATGCAAGACGAAATTGGAACATCTTCTCTTTCCAGAAAGTAAGAAGTGCTCAAAAACAAGAGTAAACTAAACAACTGCAAGGATATGTCAACGAGACACAAAACCGACTGAGAGAGATCTTCATGCCCGACACTAGAGCAATTCAAACAGCAAAATAAATTACATTAGATTATATCCCAAAGTATAAAATGCACAGGCGTGTGTCCATGCTGACATAAACAAGTCATCGTATGAATAATAAGTAGGGGAGAATAGACAAATCTCCAATGCAGAAGGATTCCAAATAACATATGTACATGCTTTTCCCTTAAAAGAGGGGAGGATCGCTTCCTCTTAAGCATAGACTACCCCTAATGACTTCCTTTCAAAGAGCAGTTTATTTATTTTAAGTTTATTTATTTATTTTGAGAGAGAGAGAGAGACAGAGAGACAGAGAAAGCAGGAAAGGCAGAGAGAGAGGGAGAGAGAGAATCCTAAGCAGGATTTGCACTGTCAGTGAGGAGCCCCATCCGGGCGCGAACTCATGAACCGTGAGACGGTAACCTGAGCTGAAACCAAGAGTCCGACGCTTCACCGACTAAGCCACCAGAGCCCCAGGGCACAGTTTAGACAGGGGGGAAAGGAAGTACTTTACAATGGACAATCCTGACAAACACTACTTCAGCCAAGTGATCAAGTCACATCGATAATGATAAATCAGGTTGATTGTATGTATTCTTGATACAGAAATTTACCATTGTGGTCTTTCTCCTTAAAGCCTATAATCCCAGTCTAATCCTGAGAAAAGTGTCAGGCAAATCCAAATTGAGAACATTCTACAGAATTCCTGATCAGAACTCCTCAAAACTTTCAAGGCTATCACAAATAACAAAATTCTGAGAAACTGTCACAGCCCGGAGTAGCCTAAGAAGACATGACAGTTAAATATATTGTGATATCCTGAATGGGATCCTGGAACATTAGAGGAACATTAGGTAAAAATAGCGAGGTCTCGGGGCCCCTGGGTGGCTCAGACGGTTGAGCATCCAACTTCGGCTCAGGTCATGATCTCGCAGTCCGTGAGTTTGAGCCCCGCGACTGGCTCTGTGCTGACAGCTTGGAGCCTGGAGCCTGGAGCCTGCTTTAAATTCTGTGTCTCTCTCTTTCTCTGCCCCTCCCCGACTCATGCTCTGTCTCTCTCTCTCTGTGTCAAAAATAAATAAAAACATTAATTTTTTTTTAAATAGGGAGGTCTGAACAAAGTATGCATTTAACTTCATAATAATAAGTCAATATCAGTTCATTGTGACTAACGTAAACATCAACGTAAGCTGTTATTACTTGAGAGACTAGGTGTGGAATATATGGAACTTGCTGTATTAGCTTTAGCACTTTCCTGTAATTCTAAAGCAATTCTAAAATAAAAAGATTTATTTAAAATGCAAACTTCGGGCTAAATTCTTTACTCCTGAAAAATCAAAGAGATTTATTTATTTCCCATCTTTATCAGTTTATGCCATAGGCTTTGGGGTTTCTTTTGTCAAATAAGCTACCATTTAATAACTTACATTGCGGTACTGTTCAGATACCAAAATAAAGCCCTTTCTCCTATTTGCGTTATTTAATTTTTGTGGCAGCTTTCATAGGCAGGAAGGCAGGTTTGTTTCCTGATGAGAAGATAAATTAGAAAATTTAGTCAATTTGTCCAAGTCACAGAGTTATTAAGAGGCTGAACTGAGTCTCTAAGCCAGCTCTTGCGAACTCTGACATGGCAGTTTCTTAGTATTTCCCTCAAGAACAACTAAGCCGTAGATAAAGGTGATTTTTTTTCCCCTTTGACTGTGGTCAGAGAGCAAAAAGTATATGTTAATATACTGTTGTTGAATGTTAAATAGCACCATTGTAGCCTGAAAAACAATGATGATGATATACTTTCCTAGATGACCACCCCTCATATTACTCTCCTCTCCATTAATAAAAATGGAAACTTACTGTAGCTTTACTTATATATTATTTCTCAGGAATAATATATATTCTCACAATGAGCTTCATGGTGAGAAACCTTGTTATTAATCTCCCAACATACCACCTGGCTGTATCTGAGCAAAGAAGAACTTAACATTCATGACAATTCATGCCTCTATTTGTGATGAATGGATAGTAGATGTAAACACTGGCAGGTGTATTTCAATGTCTTCATGAGTTTTAGAAACTATTACTTCAAAAAACACATGATTCCTTGCTTTTTCACTGATTATAGAATACCAATGCATCACCAGAAAGTCTAAATGGGACTCTTGTGACATCTTTCTACCAACACATGTGACTAATATATCCATACTAGTGAATGAAATACTGAGAAAAATGTGACCGTCTGTGCACGGTATATACTCCTCTGTCAAATTGTATTTCTATTTAAACTCCCCAAATGAATAATCTTCAGTAACAGGTAAAATTAATTAATTCTAAAATACCGCTTTGTAAATAACTTGAGCATATTTTCCCCGGTTGCCGAAGAGTTGATGGAATATCAACACATACTAATTTATTCTGAGGGATTTACACGTACATTTTATTCAATAACCACTGGGGGTTCTTTCACACCTACACCACACCATGTTTCTTTAGCAATTTTAATGCTTTTAATCACAGTGGCCACATAGAGACTCATCAACAAGATTACACAACTTTAATTACCTGTCATCTTTGAGAACTATCATCAAATAGAATAAACCCCGAATACTGTCCTCCTCACTGAGAGCCTATGAAGTACCACTGAATGAAGTTTAATCCCTTCTGGTCCTACGGCCACGAGAGCCTCAGAATTAGGGTTTGAGAGTGACTTTAATCAGATTAGTTCGTAAATGTTAAAAACAAACAAACAAGCAAACAAACAAACTTAGGAGGACCATCATCTAAAAGGATCCTAAGAAAAGGATACAACATAGTACCTGTCACAACTTTGAAAACCAATGAATACTTATTGAATAAAACAATGAATAAGCCAGGAAAATCACTCGGCTTGCATTTGCCATTCTTTATGGAGCCGACAGAACCCTCTCATTAATTAAAAACATTAAAAATTCACTATAATCAAGAAATGAATCTTAGCAAAATCCATATTTGCAGTACCTGAGAAAGCACATTTAGTAGGAGTTAAAACAAGTCTTTTCTCACGTGTTGGAAGACATGCAAACAAAAACTGAGTTAGAGACTGTAATGTCCGGAGTGTCTTGAAACAACTGCTACCAAAAAGAACAACAAAAACCAATCAAACAAACAAAACAAAACAAAACAAAACAAAAAATCTATCATCTCTCTCTCTCTCTATCTACATTTCTTTCTTTCTTTTATCTGTCTACCTTCAGAAGAATTTTTATAAGTGATAGAGGGAAAGACATTTTTAGCAAGAAATCCCAGTCCTAATATTGATTCTGTTCAACCAAACTTCCTGGAAGATAAGTGATGCCAGGTGCTTCAGATGGGACACAAGCTTTAGAAATTACCAGATACCTAGGTCAGAGGTCTAAAGTTACTGGACAATAAAGTTAGTGGATGGCCACTGCTAGGCACCAAATCAATGATTCCAACAACAGAAGTCTTAGATCAAAGGGAAGACACCACCAGATACATAGTTGGAGACCTAGAAGACACAGGAGAGGTAGGTCAGCGGGCGGCCGCTATTAATTGGGACCTTGGGCATCTGGTGTATGTTGATCTGTTGGATCACAGTGTCCTCAAGAGCTTCCCTGGTGTAATCTGAAACCGGGCTCCATACTGAGAGGACAAGAAGAGACTGAAGAAAGAGGCACAACACTCCATATTGGTAGGTATCAGGTTTAATAAGCAGGAGAACTTACTTACCAGGCTTGTGTTGAGCAATCACAAGATGAGTAGATTCTCTGCACCCGCCCACAGAAACTTAAGTTTACATAGAGGCCTTAATTGAGTTCAGTCACCTATACTATCTAGATAGTCTCAACACCACATTTCTATCTCAAGGATGTCCTTAGGACAGCTTCTGGGAGCAAGGAAGGCAAGCAGAATGCACATTCCAAGAACAGGGGAGAGAGTGAGGAGCCTCCAATTGCCCAGATCTGGCTCACAGGTTGACCAGCAGTCATTATTGTCCCTCCTATGTGAAGGCAAGTTGATCTTAGCTATCAGGAACCTGTCAGAGTCCTTTCCATGAATCTCCTCGAAGATGAAATGCTTTTGCAGGAACACTTTTGACAAAGCCTCAAAGTAAAACAATAAATGTTGGACAGACATTAAATAAACAACAAATGTCTGCAAAGGACAAGAGCCTTAAAAATGACCATGGTTAAAGATCTGGTGAGAGTTCATTATAATGCAATTGACAAGAGAATTTGGTTATTTCTGTGACATACGTTTTGAAATTATAATTGATACTATTATACCAGGACATATCAGATTTTTAGAAATTTTATATAAATATACTCTAAAAGAAGTTCAACATCCCTTCTTCTTTGTTTTCCAGGAAATTTAACATGTACAAAAAGTTACATGTAAAAACTTAGCTCTTTTAATAGAAAGAACTCTGTAATCAGAGACCAGATAAAGACAAAACACAGAATCTTTGTTTTCTAGGCAGATTATATTAAAGGTAAAGAAAAACTTTTGATTAAAATTTCCTGTTAACAGCAGGCCAATAATTTAGAAAACTTGGCCCTTTTTCCAAAGAGAAAACCTAATTCTATTTTGTACCAGTATACTTTTGATATTAACTCCCCCCATACTGTTTTTTTCTTTTTAACTTAAATAAATATATTCCAATCTTATCTGGGCTACACATAAAATTCATTTCTCAATATTCTTTTTCAATAAACCTTCTGCAACTTTACACATCCATTCAGTTTTTGTCTTATCTTCTTTATCCATTCTGGAACAACCATTTTACTTCAGAACAAAATTACTTTCCTTTTCCCTTTACCAAAAAACCCGTAAGTCCTTCTTCTTTCCTTACCCAAAATCACCTTCCATTTTCCTTATCTACTTTTCATAAACTGTCCTTTTCTTTCACCCTTATCATTCCTAGTAGTTATACAAAAACCCTAGCTCTTTTACCGATCAATTTTGGCAATATGCTCAGAGGTAGAAAAACATCACATATGCGCAATACATGTGCCCAGATGCACATAACATACAAATACAAACAGGAAGTCCACAGTGTGCATTCCAAACTTCAGCCAAGAATCAGGTGCCCAGTCACATGACTAAAGCTATTTACTGATATTTGTGGTCTTATGGAGATTGTGGGCTAGACTTTTTGGTCAAGAGAACCTCTATTGCAGTCTATTTAAAAAGCCTCTTTCTCGATTCCTGTACATTGATTTTATATCCTGTGACCTTGCTGAATTCATTTATCATTTAGCAGTTTTTTGGTGGAGTCTTTGGGGTTTTCCATGTAGAGTTTCCTGTTATCTGCAAAGAGTGAAAGTTAGACTTCTTCCTTGCCAATTTGTGTGCCTTTTAATTTGTTTTGTTATCTGATTGCTGAAGCAAGAACTTCCAGTACTAAGTTGAAAAACAGTGGTGAGAGTGGACATCGCTGTCTTATTCCTGACCTTATGGAGAAGCCTCTCAGTTCTTCCCTATTGAAGATGATATTAACGGTGGGTCTTTCATATATGGCCTTTATGAGGTTGAGATATGTTCCTTCTAGCCCTACTTTCTTGAGAATTTTTATGGAGAAAACGTGCTGTCTTTTGTCAAATGCTTTTTCTGCATCTATTGAGACGATCATGTGGTTCTTATCCTTTCCTTTGTTAATGTGATGTATCACTTCGATTGACTTGTGGATATTGAACCACCCCTGCAGCCCCAGGATAAATCCCATTTGATCCTGGTGAACAATTTTTTAATGTATTTTTAAGTTCAACTTGCTAGTATCTTGTTGAGAATTTTTGCATCCATGTTCATCAGGGAAACTGGCCTTGTAATTCCCCTGTTTAGTGGGATCTTTGCCAGGTTTTGGGATCAAGGTAATGCACTACTATGTATTTATCCAAAGACTACAAAAATGCCGATTGGAAGGCCACATGCACCCCAATGTTTGATAGCAGCACTATCACTAGTAGCCAAATTATGGAAAGATCCCAAATGTCCACCAACTGGTGAATGGATAAAGAAGGTGTGGGGGATATATATATATATATGGAACTACAGTGTATTATGCTAAGTGAAATAAGTCAGGCAAAGAAAGACAAATATACAGTTTCACTGATATGTGGAATTTAAGAAACACAACAAATGAACATGGGGAAGGGAAGGACAAATAAGATAAAAACACAGAGGGAAGCAAATCATAAGAGACCCTTAAATATAGAGAACAAACTGAGGGTTTCTGGAAGGGTGATGGGTGGGGGGATTTCAAGGAGGGCACTTGTAGGGATGAGCACTGAATGTTACATGTAAATGATGAATCACCAAATTCTACTCCTGAAACCATTATTACACTATATGTTAACTAACTTGGATTAAAAAAAAAAAAGTAATATGGGAAACAAAGGCAAAAGAAAATACATTTCCTTACAACTTCGAAATAAGTGCCTCTTTCCCTCTTCCTTTTCATTGGTCTCTGTGGACAGCGTGTGGTTCCCTGGGGTGTTTACATTTCAAAGACATGATAAGATTTACAGCTTCGAAGGAGAAACAAAGAATGCAAGTTTTCTTCTAGGCCTTTTGGGATAAAAGTCATTTAAAATTTTCTTCTGGAGCCCACAGCCTGGGTAGGCCAGCTGGCATTTTCAGGGTGTCCGCATACTCACGTCGTGGTCCACAAGCATGTAGCATATGGGCCACCCTTCTCACATAGAGATCTTTCACTGATGCCTCTTTCCCAAGGCCCATGTCTTCTGTCTCCTGGCTAGCTCACCAGTTGTTGGTTCCCAGCCTTCATGGGAGCTTCCTGGGTAAAATCTTAAACTGACCCCCAAAAGCAAAGGGCAGGGAGAGGCTAAAGAAAGAAACAGGTGACTCCATATTGTCAGGTAGCAGATTTGATAAACAGAGGAACTTTTGTTTAAGGCTTGTTCTGGCCTGCTGCAAGACGTATAGATTCTCTGCACCTGCCCACTAACTCTTACAAATTTATCTAGAAGCCTTACTGGGTTCAGTTACATACCCAGTCCAGACAGCTCAACACCACATTTCTGTCTCAAGACTGTATCCTTAGGGCAGCTTCTGGATATGAAGTCATATGAAATGTACATTCGAAAGACAGGGGCAGGGAGGGGAGTCTCCAATTGCCCCCATCCAGCTCGTGGTCAACGAGCAGTCACATCATCTTGATGACCTCATCCAACAGGATGAATGGCCTGAACTGGAGACACAGAAAGTAGCAGAAACCAAGTGAGTTTCTGGAGACACAGAAAGTAGCAGAAACAAAGTCAATGTTCTCAAGGACACATGGCGGGGAGAAGGACATCAAGAGCTTTCACAGTTGCTGGGCTCACAGTTGGCTGGTTGGCAGCTGGTGGGCTCACCACAGTGCTCTTGACGGTAGTCCAGAAGCTAAGTTGGCAACTGCTGATTAATCTGAGGCCACTTCCACAGATTACTCTTCTAGAACAGAAGACAACAGATTTAGAAGGAAAAAAAAAAGTAATATAGCGATGGCTTCCCAAAGGGTAGGGGCTACCTTTTCCAGAGCAGAAGTTATTGAGGGACTTGAAGTTATCAGAATGAGTTTCAGAAGAGTTATAGAGACTCTCTCAAATGTGATCGTTTCCTTTTGGGTACATTTTCTGTATGTCCTCAGAGCTACCTGGCACTTCTCTCTTGCTGAATTCTTTTACCTGACAGCATTACACGGATAGTTGTCCAGACACAAATGAAAATACCTTTCAACCTTGTCAACAAGTTTTACTTGTATTTTTCAAATATTCTTGTCCCAACGTATTTACCGTCATTCTTATTACTCCCAGCCAAGTACAAGGGCATAACTAGCGGAAAGGGAATTCCTTCCCCAGAATCTAGTATAAGAAGGGAGAACGTAAGTATATGTATCCATAAGTGGTAAGACTATATATCAAAGAATAAGCTGGTGGCTCACAAAACAAGAATGACTAGTCATCTTTGAAGGGTTCACAATTCTGGTTGTCAGCAAAATGAGAAAAGTACACACAATGTGGTGGAATTTTATAAACAAACTCTTCAAGATAAAATATTGCATTTATTCTAAAATTACATCCAGATTATAGCCACATGTAAGTTCCCCCATCAAAAAAAATACTGGCATGTAACATTCGAAATAATTAGAACACTCTCTACCTGAGGTAAAGTGGCTTTGAAAGGCCTGACAAACTGCAAATGTTTCCATAGATCGCCATGGCAACCAGTGAATTCACCAGGATTTGTTTGGAGGCTGCCCACATTTCTGCTTTATTTCTGTTTAGTTTATTATTTTTTTCTTTTCCATTTTTTTATCATTTATTTTTGAGAGACAGAAAGAGCACAAGTGGTGGAGGGGCAGAGAAAGAGAGGCACAGCATCCAAAGCAGGCTCCAGGCTCTGAGCTGTTAGCATAGGGCCCAACGCAGGGCTAGAACCCACGAACCATGAGATCATGACCTGAGCCGAAGTTGGACACTTAACTGACTGAGCCACCTAGGTATCCCTTAGTTTATTATTTCTTAAAATACTTCTAACCTACCCAAATCACTATATATATACATATACATGTATATATTTATATAAATTTATTTATTTATTTTGAAAGAGAGAGATCATGCAGAAGGGACAGGGAGAGAGAGAGGGAGAGAGAGAATCTCAAGCAGGCTGTACACCAGCAGCATGGAGCCTGTTTCGTGGCTCGAACCCACAAACCAAGAGATCACGACCTGAGCAGAAGTTGAATGCTTAGTCAACTGTGCCACCCAGGTGCTCCCCGCACCCCCCTTATATTTTAAAGGCTTTTGATATGTTTCCAAATCCACATTTCTAACACAGTGGATGAGCATCAGATTTACCAAATGGTAAATGGTCTAATTTACACTTTTAGATGACTGGTGAGGTTTTCCTATTTTGGTATATTAGTATTGATTGTTTAGCTTTCTAGTGTTTGGATCTTGGTTGTCATTTTTAACATCATTTGTTAAACACATTTCTCAAGATGAGATTCTCTTATTCTCTTAAGAACCCAGAAGAAAATAAGCATTTAGAAAGAGCAGTCTAGATTGATTATTTATTGCCACACCCAACTTTGCTTTGAAAAACATGATGAGTTTTTAGAGGGAAAAAATAAAATAGATTCCTGGACCTATCACTTAGAGGATTGTATTCAGAGTCATAATTGGCCCCAAGAACCTGATTTACTTTGCAGATACCTCTACAAAGCCTGGTTAAGGAGCCGCTGGATAAGAAAATCCCTTTGTCACTCACCAATGCTCAAAGTCTCTGATTAGCCATGCCTACATAAAATAAAAACAAACCCACTGCATTCCAGAGTTTAAGAGGAAAACTCTTTTCCATTTAAAAGAGTTTATTGTTGATGAAAGCTCTCATGGAACTTTCTGCAACTTTTAACTTTTTCAGAAAATGTCTCCCAATCCCCCACACATCAAATTGCTTTGATGTTTGGTGGACAGGTTATAGAACAGCACATTGGATTAAAGCTTTTTAAGAGTTCTGCTTCCAGAAGCATGAACATGCTAACGAAACTGCTCGTTTAGAGGCATACAAGATCCAGTAGTATGGGCACCCACGCAAATAAAACATGCCCAGTCTATGGCAACAACTCAAAAATATTTCTTGAATAAATGATGTTGAATGAATGCACGTGGAGATAGAATTTTAAACCAAGATCTTTGTTGTAGTTCCAGCAACAGTTTGAGATTCACCCCTGGGTGATCTCACTTTCCCTTTTCACCTCTCCTTCTCCCCACCTTTTTTTTTCTTCTTCTCCACCCTCTTTCCACATGACTGTAAAGGAAATAGAAATGTTGTTGTGTTACTGTGCTATTTCCTTCTAGTAATAAATGGCGTAATGGATAATAGGTTTCTTCTACAAGAAACAAGATGCCAAGTATGCTTTAAAATATAGCCTTCTGTTCACCCTGCAGCCGAGAAAGTTCTGTAATCAATTCATAAATTTGTATTATAGATATATCTTGCAGGCCATCATCACCTCCCGAGATGCAGTTCATGCTGATTTGACAATACTGGATATTTATCAACCAATAAGAATTTCATAAAGAAAATGGAAAGTGCTGCTGTATTAATGGAGAAGGAAGGTTCATCAATACAACTGCTGATGGTGCAAATAGGAACAGGCAATGTGTTATGTGTGGGCCACATAGCATTTCCCTGTGTGTTCTCTCTTTTCCACTGTGTTGTGAGATCTGACAATGGTCTATTTATATCAGCAACCACAAGTGGTTTGCTTGCAGATGGAATTAAAAAGAATAGAAATGCAGAGAGGCAGCAAAATGTTTTTGCGTGTCCTCTCAATGTACCTCTGAAACCACTGACCTTAAGCGTCTAAACAAAGCTAAATTGCTCCTCTGAAAGTTCTATACATGATCCCTTATTGAGTAAACTCCATTTCCTTGGATCATAGAAATTTAAAAAAAATTAACATTTTCAGCAAAGTTCTGATTTGAGTTCAGAAGAAAACCTAGTCTGCTCATCTAAGTACGTCTTATATTGAAGTCCTTACAGTCTTGTCTTTAACTTCTAAATAATTGTCAAAGAGGCAAGTAATCAAAGGATAACATTTATCATTTTAAGATTTTTTTTAAAGAATCATGGTGTCTTTTACCTCTGGATAAGAAAATAAGACAACAGTAGAAAAAATGCAAAGCTAAGACACCTATGATCCAGTACTCATTCTGAGTGAGGACACTTTACAATTTATGTCTCTAGTCAGCTGATTGAAGTCAACATGCATATCAAAAATGATGACAGAGACTTGTGTCTAAGGAAGTGTGACCTCCCATAACTGGAATTTCTATTGCTTTACGTTTTCGCCTGGGCTTATTTTCTAGAATCATTTGAATGTAAAGGTTTCTGTTTTTAAAAGGACGTGTTACATTTTGCTAAATAGTTGGACAAATGCATTGCGCCAGAGCTGGTCAGCAGGGCTGTGATTAAGAAAACAAGGAACAATGTTTTTAATATTGCTTCCGTTCACAGGTATAATTTAAAAGGCGCGACGCTGTTTTGCAATATAGTGCAATGCAATATAATATAATGCCACAGCCATGAAATAATGATATGGCACTTATTATTAACTTCACATTTATATTAACTTAGCATAGGGCATTAAGGAATTTACTACGTGGAATTAAATGCACTTTTTGAAGGGGCATAGAGTTCAATAATATTGTGATTAAATTGCTATAGAAAATATGTTTGGATTAATTTTCTAATGCTGAAAAATTCTAACACCTGATTGAAAGATTTATCTATCAGATGTCCAATTTGTAGCATTGTTTGTCTGGATTCAAGTGAGGGACCTTTATCAGAGTGGCAAGTTTGACATAACACCATCTACAAAAGTGCTGTTCTTAAGTCCACCTTGTTGGAATATGAACTGGGAAGATTTTCTGTTAGTTCATCCTACAGCTTCTCAATGACAGTTTTTGTTGGTGGGGGGGGGGGGTTGTTGTTTGTGTGTGTGTTTTTGTTTTGTTTTGTTTTATGAATGATACAACATGCAGGTTCCTCATGTGATTAAGTAAACTGCCTTCTCATAAGATCCTGAAGGCCCAGGTGTCACATAAAGGGCACCTCACCCACTTAGAAAAGGTCTCTGTGTTCCACAATATAAAAATATCAGAGTATGCATAGGACATGGGTGCTTTCATTAACCCACAGGATTTTTCTTAATTAACTGTATTTATCAAGGCAATTGCTAGATACCCAAAGTATAAATAACTTCACGTTTTATTTTGTAAGTAAATTTTAGTTTTCCTTTTTAGATATTTCCCAGCACAAATTAGGTAGGCAGAGATAAGAACACCTGCCTTCATTTCAGTGCACAGCCCAAACTTTCAACATCTGTCTTCCCAATAAAAAAAATACAAAAATGGTCATGACAAACATACTAGCAATAATGAATATTCATTAATGACACATGTTTGTTTGGCCAAGAAAGTATATTAAAATATGCTGAGCAACGTCCCATACAATAAAAGGTAATGCAATCTATAAAAAGGAGCAGAAATATCAAAATAGTTGAGAGAAGAAAAGTCCTGGGACCTTTATATAAGCTCATAACAATATTTAAGTGTTGCCATGGTAATACATCAGAAAAGTTATAAAATTAATATTTCCTTTGAAAAATTTTTGAAGCTTAAAATTAGGGTTACCGTAACATCTTGATGTATATATTTTTTGTGAATGTTGACCTTCGCAAGATGTTTATAAGGTCATACTTGAGTAGCTTTGTACTGAAGGTTATGAACCACAACAGCCAAGGGTGTTGGAAGGTATTGGACACTGTAAGAGAAAGGTAATTACACTTTCTTACCTGGCTAAGAAGGGCGCTTCCATATGGTGCCCTTCTGATCTCAAGCTCACTATGCTTCTCATTTCCACCATTTTGAGAGTTACCCACATGATGGATTGTTCTGTGACAAAATAACTCTGACGGATCTCTCTGAAAGCTCAAACCTTGTTGTACATAGTTGCATTCAGCCAGTTCAGTAAACATATGAATAAGAGGAAGATATGGTGTTAAAACATCTGGAGAAGAATATTGTCACTTATTCCCGCATGGTCGCTGACACATTCCATACAGCACAAATTCTTAACCAGCCCTCTGCTCCTCTTCCTCAGTGTCTTTTACCTTACAAAATCTTAGGTTAGAACCTAGGGTTACTCCAGTAAAACGCCAGGTTAATGACTGACTAACAAATGCTAAAAATTATAGTTTAAAATTCTTTTTAAAGATCTTCTTGTTCTTGTTTTTATGTGATAAGAACCACTCTGAGTCTTACTGTCCCGAAAAGATGCTATGATTCATTGCTAATATAGGTGAATTGGCCACCCATCTGGTTGTGTTCACTTTACTTTTGGCAAACAACCAAAGCTTGTTACACACAGCTTGTTTCGCTACACCTGATGGAGTTGATGACCCTGTTATCAGCAAGAGCGTCTAATATATTGAATATATTGGCAAATTCTGGTGCTGCCTTTGATTCACTGGCCATCCTGCAGCCATACTCACCTCCTTCTGTTCCGAATACTCCACAAATGTGTGTCTTTGATCTTGCCTTCCATGCCTGAAACATACCTCCCTCAGTTCATCACAAGGCACTCTCTTTCTAATCCAATTAGTTATAATGCATATGTAATTTTTTAAAAGACAAAATGCCTCTATGTTGGAAATAGCTATATCCCCTGTTTATAAATACCCTTTTCACTCCCTTTATACCACTTTGTCCACTCTAACATCACCCTATTCCTGATCACTCTTTACTATCTATTTCTGTCCCTCCCCCAGATTGAGTGTAAGCTCCAGAAGGGAAGCAATAGTATCATGTTTATCACTGTCATGTTTATCACTCTCATCCCAGCACCCGGAAGAGAACTTGGCACATGATAGGAATTCTTTACATATGTACGAAACAATGGTGCCCACTGAAATAACTTCCGGGTGCTTCTAACGTATTAATCAAATGATACAATGAAATATTGACTGACTTGTAAATCTGAACCAACTCTTAAATTGTTTAATTTCAGCTTAGGTTTGAGCTTCCTAAATCAGTGGTTTGCTGTTTGTCATTAAAATTTGCAAGTTCTCAGCCATTATTACTTCAATTATCTCTTTTTCTGTTTCTTTTTCTTTCTATTTATTTTTGAGAGAGAGATAGAGACAGAGACAGAGCGTGAGCAGGGGAGGGACAGAATGAGAGAGAGAGACACAGAATCTGAAGCAGGCTTCAGACTCTGAGCTGGCAGTACAGAGCCCAACACGGGGCTCGAACTCACAAACCACGAGATCATGACCTAAGCCGAAATCGGAAGCTTAACTGACTGAGCCATGCAGGCACAGTATTTAAGTAGATTTTCTCAATCATCTCAGAGGAACTATCTTCCCTACTACCTACCCTCCTCCCCAAATAGCAAAAGACTTGTTTAATGATCTGAACGATGAAAATAACAATAGCTAGGTAGCCATGCCACTGCATATGTTTTTTTTCAGATCAATTAACAATGGGAAAAATGAAAAAGGTTATTTTATATGCTTATTTCTTCTCCACTCTTCTTTCTTTCTTTATATGGAGCAGAGTTTCTGACATGTAATTTTTTTTTCCCCAAAGAACTTCTTTCAACAATTTTTTGCAGGGGACTTCTGCTGGCAATGAATCCCCCAGGTTTTGTTTGTCTGAAAAAATCTTTACTCTCCTTCACTTTTAAAGGATAATTTCATTGGATATAAGATTCTAGGTTAGTGTTGTTTGTTTTTTTTTTTTTTTCTTTCAACGTGTTAAGTATTTCACTCCACTCTCTCTTGCCTATGTGATTTCTGACAAGAAGTCCACTACAGTTCTTATCTTATTTCCTCTCAATAAGTTGTTTTTTCTCTGGCTTTTTTTCAAGATTTGTTTTCCTGTAGATTGATTATGATGTGAGGGGGTATAATGTTCTTTTTGCTTCGTTTTGGTTTTAATGCTGCTTGGGGTTTGAGCTTCCAAAATCAGTGGTTTGCTGTTTGTCATTAAAATTTGCAAGTTCTCAGCCATTATTAACTGAATTATCTCTTTTTCTGTTTCTTTCTTTCTTCTCCCTTTGGTATTCTAATTATGCCAATCATGCCAAAAGTCTGCCATACCTTTTGAAATTTTCCCACAGATCTTACAAGCCCTGTTATGTTTTTTTTTTTTTTTTTTTTTTTTCCATTCTCTTTTCTCTTTGCACTTCAGTTTGGGAAGTTTCTATTGACCTATCTTCAAGTTCACGGATTCTTTGCTTGACCATGTCCAGTCTACTGTTAAAATGGTCAAAGACATTCTTCATTTTTGTTACAGTGTTTGTGATTTCTAGCATTTTTTATTCTTTCTTCAAACTCTATCTCTGCTTATATTAGCCATATGTTCTTGAATGTTGCCTACTTTTCCACTGGAGTTTTGAAAGTAATAATAAGAATTACTTTAATTTCCTGTCTGATAATTCCAATATTTACGTCATATCTGAATTTGAGAGTTTTCGTTTGCTTGTTTTTCTTTTTAAATGTTTATTTATTTATTTTGAGACAGAGCGCGAGCCAGGGAAGGGCAGAGAGAGGGGGAGGGAAAGAATCTTAAGCAGCCTCCAGGCTCAGTGCAGACCCTGATGCAGGCCTGGATCTCTCGACCCCAAGATCAGGACCTGAGCCGATATCAAGAGTGATGTTTAACCAATGGAGCCATCCAGGCACCCCTGAATCTGAGTCTGATACTTACTTTTACCCTGGAGACTGTGGGTCTTATGGCTTTCTGGTGTGCCTTGTAACTTTGTTGAAAGTCAGGCAAGTTGCATTGGATGTTAGGAACTAAGGTAAATGGGCCTTTGGTGTGAGGTTTGCAGTTAAGCTGCCTAAGATTCAGGCTGTATTTGATATTTGCTACAGCTCTAGGTGCCAGAAGATTAAGATTTTTCTAGTATGTATGTATGTATGTATGTATTTATTTAGGGGTCTCTGGCGTTGGGCCTTTGTATGTACTCCTCCTCAGAGAGAAGCTTCACCATGTACTTCTTTCAGTTGCTATCCACTGTTATTATGCTGCAGGCCTGTATGGCCACAAAATAGGGGGGAGGGGAAGCATTCTATTATAATTAAAACTCAATCTTTCAGTGGGCCTGTGTCCCTGAGCTTGACTTTCTTAAGTGCTTCTTCGTTTCTGCACCTCCTGCCTGCCACTAACGTGAGTCAGGAAAGCTGGTCACTTCCTCAGGTTGGGTAAAGCTCTGGTAAAGTTTTTCTTCCAGAAGAGTGGGAATTTGCTATGGAGGAAGTGGCTGTTGGTCTTCTTCACTAGGATTACTCCTCCCCTTCCTTTGAGGGCATCTTCCTTGATTCTTCATTATGAGAAAGTGTGGTGGGGTCCTTGGTGGTAAAGCATATGAAGTGTGGGGCATCCCTAAGACTGTGGTCCCCCCGGAGGCCCTTATCCTCATGTTGGTTCACACTCAGCCCCCAGCAATTCCTCAAAATTATGGAACCTTCCTATCAAGTTATGTTTTCAGCATAACTTTCTGCTCTAGGTAAGCAGGCTTCAGCTGTGATTCTCTGGGTTCCCTTGTTTCTCCAAGTTTTGAGATGGCACTTTTCCATGCAAATTCATTTCTCTGGTGGGTCCAGGAAAATTTATTGGTTTTCAAGTTGTCCATTTTGTTTTTGTTTTTGTTTTTGTTGTTTGTTTTTTAAGCTTACTTATTTTTGAGACAGAGAAAGCAAGCAAGGGAGGGGCAGAAAGAGAGGGAGAGAGAGAATCTTAAGCAGGGTCTGCCCTGTCAGTGCAGAGCCCAACACGCGGCTTGATCTCATGGTTTGAGAGATCATGAACTGAACTAAAATCAAGAGTCTGATACTTAACCAACTGAGCCACCCAGGCTTCCTAAAGCTGTCCACATTTTTCTTGTTATGAGAGAGAAGTGATGATTTCATGCTCTTTACATGTTGGAACCAAAACTGGAAGTCCCCAGGGGCGCCTGGGTGGCTCAGGCGGTTCAGCATCCGACTTCAGCTCAGGTCATGATCTCACGGTTCATGGGTTTGAGCCTCACGTCGGGCTCTGCGCTGACAGCTCAGAGCCTGAAGCCTGCTTCTGATTCTGTGTCTCCTTCTCTCTCTGCCCCTCCCCTGCTCATGCTCTGTCTCTCTCTGTCTCTCAAAAATAAATAAAGGTAAGATAAAAAATAATACTTCAAAATTGGAAGTCCCCACATTCCTTAAGAGTTGCCCCCAGTGGCTTCACCTTCTCCAATTTTCTAGAAAATTACCCTATGAGAAATTATTCCTCAGTGGAGAATGAAAAAACTACTGTTTATGTTGAGAAGTGATTATACACAATTAAGTCTTGAGAAAAAAAAATACTCAGTTCCAAATTCTACCCTCAAAATATCTGAACAATCTGTTACACTAACACTGCATTTTTTTCCCTCACGTATGCCTGATTTAAAGACTTAGCTAATCATTATTCTAGTTTAAATATTTATTTTCCCTTAATCTATTTCAGGCAAGATAAGAAACAAGAAGATTCTGTCTGATTTTGAACTTCAGGGACAAGCTTCATAATTAGTTATGATGACGACCTAACATGCATTCTTGATTAGAGTTCATATAGGAAGGGCAAAATAATATTTGAGCTCCTGGTTTAACAAGAGAAAGTCAGTTCTTGTGACAGCCAGTTTGACGACGACTATATCCGGAGGATTAATTGCAATCAACTTGTTGGTGCTTAGATATTAATAAAGAATATTTGTGTGTGTGTGAAAAAAAAGCTTAAACACCTATTCTCCCCTTATATTAGCCAGGGAAGATGTACCTAGGAAGCCAGAAAGCAATAAATATCAGCTAATATATTGACCTGAAATTAATCAAATAAATTTTTGTTCTGTAATCATAATGTAGCTTACTAGAGAAACATGGGTTTGAGAAAACTTCAAAAATAAATCCCAGATCAGTAATTTACAATGTGTATGATCTTGGGTAAATTAGGAACAATTATAACTACCTTGCTGTATATTAAAATAATTAAGTTAATTTAAATAAGAATCATGATCTTGAGCTGGCAATACAAAATTATCACATGTGAAACAATCTATAAATATTAGCAGGTCCTATGTAGTCATGAGATATTCCATATGGAATTTTTCTTAAAATGCAATTGTTTGAATTCTATACTATGGGGATATGAGAAGTGAATACAGGTTTTCAGCCAACCTTGGGAAACACAGCACACAATAAAACTCCAAAGGAAAAACCCCAACATGTACAAGTTCTCGTCAGTACTCTCCCAGATTTAAATACTTCTTTCCCTGGCCTCCTCAACCATCTGGCCAAAATGTAATTTATTTAAGTTAAAATCAACAAACATTTTCAGAGATCCTGGTCATTACTGATACAAAGGCAGCCTTCAAAGAATCGAAAGTCTAGAGAAGAGTTTAAAAATGCAAATAAAACAATGAAAAATTAAGCATGATATTGATGTAAGAATAGACAGTGAATAGAATAGAGTCTAGATATAGACACATCCATATACTTGATTTATGAAAACAAGGGCACTGAAATGCAATGCTGTAAGAAAAGGGGGCATCTTTTAGAAGATGGTGGAGGTTCAACTGGAATTTTGGCCCCTACTACACAACACATATGCACACATCAATTTCATATTGATGGTATATTTAAATGCTGAAGGCAAAACAAAAAAGAAAAAAAATTTTCTAAAGTTACTATGTAGAATACTCATTAATTTGGGGTAAACAAAGATTTCTTAAAATCGGTAAAAGATTTTAAAAGATCAATACACTGGATTAACTTAAACTAAGGAATTTCTATTAATTTAAAAACACCAGTAAAAACATGACAAGATAAGTAGGGATATGGAAGAAGATAGTCAAAATATATCCACTCAACAAAAAGCTAATATAGAGACTACATAAAGAATTCTTTCCATCCTGAAAACAGACATATCAATTAAAAAATCACCAAAAGACACAAATGGTTACTTTATCTAAAAAAAATAAAATTAAAAAAAAAAAGAAGGACATTCAGATGGCAAAGAAACATTTAAAAATGTTCTCAATATGATGAGTCATCAGGGGATTCAAAATAAAACCAACATTTTTCATAACTACATACTCACAAGAATAGCTAAATGCAAACATACTGACCATTGCAAGTATTGATGAAGATATAGAGGAACTTAATTCTCATGCTCTGATAGTAGAAATCAGTACTGATACAACTGTAGGGCATCGCCATGTTCTGGTGTAGAATAAGGCTGAACAGGCACATCCCATATAATTTATCAATCCCACTCCTAAATATATTACATATATATATATATATATATATATATATATTATCCATACATCCATAATGTATGGCAAAAGATAGGTGCAAGAATAAAAAACTATTCTCTACATTATTTCTAATCTAAACTGGAAACAACCCTGCAGAACGGATCAATAAATTTTGGTGCTTTAGTACCTTGAATATTATACATCAAGAAAAATAAACTGACTACTGGTATATATAAAACAGCATGGAAGAATCTCACAAACACAGTATCTAAGAAATGACACTAGAGATAAGTGGGTACATACTGTATTATAATTTCATTTTAAAGTTCAAGAACAGACAAAACTCACATATGGGTTAGATGTCAGAATAATGGCTACCTCTGTGGAATAATGATTTGTGCACAAGTTAGTATGTTACATTTCAACTACAATTCCACTTAAATTTATCTTTTTATGTTAATTTATTTATTTTGAGAGAGAGAGAGAGAGAGAGAGAGAGAGAATGAACAGCAGAGGGGGCAGAGAAAGAGGGAGAGAGTGAATCCCAAGCAGGCTCTGTTCTGTCGGAGTGGAGCCCGATGCAGGGCTCAATCCCACAAACCATGAGATCATGACCTGAGCCAAAACCAAGAGTCAGACGCTAAGCCACCTGAGCCACCCAAACACCACCACTTAAAATTGTTTTTAAAATAAGCAGTCCAGAAACATCAACAATAGAAGTATGTTCAAGATAAAAGCAGGCTAAGTCAAGGTGTCATTTACTCTTTAGGTTAAGAGGTGAGGAAAGGGTTAGGAAAGACTTCAAAAAAATAAAGGGCACAGGGACACCTGGGTGACTCAGTCAGTTAGGATTCCAAGTCTTGATTTTGGCTCAGGTCATGATCTCATGGTTCATGGGATTGAGCCCCGCATTGTGCTCTGCCCTGACAGCATGGATCCTGCTTGAGATTCTCTCTCTCCTGTTCTTTCTCTCTCTCTCAAAATAAATAAAAAAACACTTTTAAAAAATAAAAATTAAAGGGTGCAGATGTCACAAACTCAAAATATCTGGGAGAGACAGGCAGGTAAGGCAAAAGAATAAACAAGAATGGATTTTACAATAGCAACATGAACCTGAATGGGAGGGACCGGCATTCAGCTTTATGTCAGAAGGTCCATAAGGAGGCGTGGGTTCCGAGAAGCTGAGACATATGCCTTCTCTAAAGGAAACAGCTACTAGTTAGTTTCTGGAAAGCATTGTCTTTCCTGCATGCTGACATAGTTTCTAGATATTCTGCTTCTTCAGAAACATTAACATCATGCTTTGACAGTTTAGTTTTATTTTAATTTGTAAAATATATAACTATACACATTTTGAGAGAGGGAAAATGTATTTTAATACAGATATGCCCCACAGTATATGCCTTTGGTAAATACTGAGATAGTTCAGGTTGATCTTGTCCAGGTCTCTATCTCTGTGTCTGCACAGGGCAGTTTAAGTTATAGTAGGTAGGTAATGAAATTGTTGCTGGATAAATCAACAATTTAATAAATGAAGTTGAACTGTGCTTTTATTTTATTTTTAATGTTTATGTATTTTTGAGAGACAGAGAGAGAGAGACAGACAGACAGAGCACAAGCAGGAGAGGAACAGAGAGGGAGGGAGACACAGAAGCCTAAGCAGGCTCCAGGCTCTGAGATGTCAACACAGAGCCAGAAGCAGGGCTTGAACTCACAAACCGTGAGATCATGACCTGAGCTGGAGGCAGCCACCTAACCGACTGAGCCACCCAGGCTCCCCTGACCTGTGTTTTTAAAAGTGAGTACAAGTTTTCAAAGTAGATTGATCAGAAGTACATCCTGGCTTTGATGACGAGATGTGCAGAAGGGTAGATAATTGTAAAACACAGATGTTCGAAGCCTTACATGTAAGTCAGAATTGCCAGAGCTTGGTGTTGGCAATGTTGAGAAGGGGATGAAGCCAGAGAGATGGGACGGGGAGGAAGGCAATGAGGGAAAACAGATTCATGATCAGGCATTTGCATTTTTATTATATGATAATAGAGCATAGGAAGCCATCAAAGGCTTAAGGTTCAGTGAAACATGGTTCAGTTTGCAATTAGAAGGGAGATTTGGATGGAAGTACTTTCATTGGGTGAGAGAGATCAGTAAAATGTTCCTGTTGAGAAGTCAAAATAACTTCCACCAAGGGCTTTTTGGGTCTCTTAAGTACATAGGATCAGAGATCTAGAAAGAAGCTTGAGGAATAAACCATCAAGCTATTCCCTCAATGTCAGATAAGAGCATATGGTTGAGTAACCCATGTACTATTCACTTATCGTACAAGCAGTTTTAGTTGGTCATTTCTGTGTTAAAATGAAATTATGAAAGGGGTGCCTGGCTGGCTCAGTTGGTTAAGTGTCCGACTTCAGTTCAGCTCATGATTTCCCGGTTCATGAGTTCGAGCCCCGCATCAGGGTCTCTGCTGCCAGCGCAGATCCTGCTTCGGATCCTGTGTCTCCCTGCCTCCCTGCCCACCCCCCTCAAAAATAAATAAACATTAAAAAAAGTATTAAAAAAAAAACCAAAATAATGAAAGACAAACTGAAGAACCAGCTTCTTAATTTTGACTTAATCCAATTTATTTCAACGTGAACCGAGTAAATTCTTCCCGCATCTGAATGACATTGAACCGCGTTGTACATCAAATAACTTTATGCCAAGGAGAGGTGAATAAAAAGATAAAAATATGAAAGGAGGGGCTTGAACTACATCAGGTACAGTAAAAGCAAGGAAAGGCACTATTAGGAAAGAACCCAAAGTCCCCAGAGTTTGCATTTTTGTCCTGGATCCTTAGCATATGATTATTAAGTGGAACAAGGAAGCTACTGGCCTCCCAGCGCAGAGCAGGATGGACGGCAGGTGTTGTACACGTGGGTCAGAGGTTGGCACCCACTGAGGAGAGGACGCAGAGGTCTGAGGCCACTTGGCACAACGTGAAGCGATTGAGGATTGCAGGGCAAACAGCTCAAGGGGCGGCATCCGTAAGTAGGGAGGCTGAGGGGTCGGCAGCTGCTGGACACATAGCTCAGAGGCCTGTAGGAGATGGGGACACAGGAGCCAGAGACGTAAGAACCGGCAGGAAGAAAAGTGGTTCCCTGGCAGGGTCTGGACACGTAGTAAGTAGTAGAAGGGCAGCAAGAAGTTTCGAAGTTGCTGGGCTCGTGGGGGGCTGGCTGGCCGCTGGTTGCTTCATTGCAGGCCTCTTGGCAGTTGTCCAGAGGCCGGAGATGGCCTTGACAGTTACTGGGCAAGCAGAGGACATCGCCACAGCTCATGCCCATGGAACAGAGGGTGATGGAGGACGTGAGCGGAAGATGGCAGGGATTGCTGAGGGATCCCAAGCTGTAGTTGGTGGAGCAGTTGTGACAAGACATCGCGAGGTTCCGAAGGTGGGTTGTGGTTGAGTGGAGAGATGCGAGTGTCTTCGGGTTTCACCGTGTCCCTCACTTGGTTCCACCCTTATATATCCCTAGAAGGTGGCGATTGTGTACACAGACTCTCTTCCTCCTCCTTGTAGGAAGCTGCATCGGAACTCTTCATTATAGTCCAGGAAGTGGTGTCCCCAGCGCCCATAAAGCTGGACGTTCCATCCATTGTGATTAAGGAGATCTAGAAAGAAGTGCGACTGAATTTTAAGAGGATCGCGACTTCTTAAATTACCCAATGAAAACAGACGCGTTTGAAGGTCATTCGCGTAATCCAATTACAACCACCACTACACAAACATTCCTACAATTCCTCCCTTGGAATTGCCTTTCGGACTTGAAAAGTTGTAGCAACATCCTCTGGAACAGCAGCAAATGATCTCTCTTTGAGGGGCAATTCTATTCTTTTTGCAAATGGTCAGCAGTAAGAAACGTGGAAGCAAGTATGTGGCAAAGGAATGTGAAAAATTCTATAACCTATATGATTCGGAGCAGAAAAAGTGTAAATGTGGTATAATATGGAAAATTTCAACGTGCCTAAATTGGTGTTTTGCTTTATTTTAGAACCCTGGTAGAAAATGGCTTCCCATCAAAATATTTTTATTTGAAATAGCCATACTCATATTATTCATTTTAATAAACAGAGTACTGCTAAAACTTAGTTTATGTTTAAAGTATTCTTAATATAGATAAATAAGATGGGCTCAGTTAAAAATATGAATAGTTCTGTGAACAAAAGCAAATAAAGGAAACAAATCCCTCAAAGAAAGCAGAACAACATGACATTTTTAATACTTAGTATAGGTTTACATATTTCATGCTTACGTTCCAATTGAAAACTAATGTTCTTAGTAAAAAACAAACAAAAAATAAATAAAACAAAACAAAACAAAAACAAAAACAATAGAAATAATGACTTAGACCTGGACATAGGTTTAGTTTTGCTTCTTACATTGATTCTGATGTCCATTTCCACAAAACAGCTTCTAAACTATTTCACACAGGAAATAGTGTCAGAATAAATGTACAGTTTTTCTAAACATTAGTACTTTTTTTTTTGAAGTTTTATTTATTTATTTTAATAGAAAGCATGAGCAGGAGAGAGGAAGAGAGACAAGGAGAGAGAGAATCCCAAGCAGACTCCGTGCTGTCAGCATAGAGCCCGATGCGGGGCTCAAATTCACGAACCATGAGATCATGACCTGAACTGAAACCAAGAGTAGGATGCTTAAGCGACTGAGCCACCCAGGTGGCTAAGTAGCATTAGTACTTCGAGGGCTATTTGGAGATCTATTTTCCGGCAAAAAATTGGTTTAAGGATGCTCAATTGTGTTTAACCCCACCCATTCCATGGTATTTTTATATACCAACATATCCAGTGGCTCCAGTGGCCATTTTAATGGGAATTTGAATTATCTTGCTGGATCTACCTTCCAATTCCCTTTAGCTAAAAATTCAATGTAAATCACAACAATTTCTTCTATTTTAATGTTCAAGGGATACGCCCACACTTAATAAGTCTCCCTCTGTTCAGGAGGAGTCAAATCTCTGAAACAGAAGACTGGTTTCTCTATGAGCCAATACAGGACTGTTTTACTACCAGGGATAGAAATACAAAAAGAAAATGATATGGTCTCTGAGGTTCTGTACTAACACGTTAAAATTATCCCAGTATTTTAGGCCAGAGAACATCACCCTTTGATGATTTGTACCTGATGAGTTTGAGGAGTCCCTCCAACCCCAATCTCCACCCCTCCAGCTTTCATCACCTGATACTCTGTGTACACATTGCTAGAGACTTCTTGTGAAATACCAGAAACATCAGCTGAATGGCGTTAGTAATAGGTACAGCCACCATATTTAACTGAACGCTTATCACATTTATACGCTGATGTTCTTTATGCCTGTTCTTCTCTAACGTAAACAAAAGTCCAACCCTGTATCATTAGTACATCAATATATTTGTGTTTAAGCATACATATGCATTGTTTAGGTAGTATGTATACATGAATGTTCTTCCATGAAGAGAAAGGGTGTGGAATGAGAGGAAGCTAGGATTCATTTAGTGTCTACAAACCTTGTAATGTGGATACCAACACGTGTCAGCTCACTTTATCTTCACAACCCTTTCTGGTCAATTTTACTATGTCAAGTATTCATGTGAGAAAACTTGAAACATAGAAAGTTACAGTGACTGATATGAAAAGCATTTGAACAAAGTGGGTTCAAACATTTGAACATATGTTTGGGGGTCCTCAACCCATAAAATGTTTTTTCTCCCATTATCCAATATGGCATTATATAGAAATATATTTACAGCATCATTTACTAATCATGTTCGATTAGCATAATTGCTCTGCTCCCCAATCGCTATCAGTATCATTTTATGGAATTATTGGAATATTAATGATAACCTATTTTTCGGTGTCATTATGAGGTTGCATTGAGATGTAAGGAAAACTTAGACACTATAATAGAATAATTTATATTCTTGCTGTGGCCTTCTTAACCCATTCCAGAGAGTTCTACCTTGAGTCTAACTTGTTTAGAGCACTTCTACAGACTCTCATTTTTTCCGTTATGGGTAGGCAACCCTGCAAAAATATTCATGACATCTTAGAAAATAGAATTCTCTGAATGCAAGTTGTAACTTAGCATGGTAAATGTTGAACTGACATTATTTGGTAGTGACTGTGCCACAGAAAGGGAAGAGCTCAGGCGGGCATAAGAGCAGAGACCTCACTAGCAGCCTCTGGAATTATAAACACGTTTCACACTCTTCTGCTGAGGAAGTCCAGACGTAGACTGAGGACCCAGGCAACCTGTGTGCTTCTCCAGATTTACCCACATTGTTGCTTTTGCTTCAATGAACCAGGGGTCCTGACCTTTCTTACTCTATAGGAACAACCCTGAATTTCTCTCTCTCTCTCTCTCTCTCTCTCTCTCTCTCTCTCTCTCTCTTCAGACACAAAGTATCCTCAGAGCATTGCAACAATGCAGTTAAGGCAGTAAAGGACATATTTTGCCTTCCTTTATTCAACCAATGTGTATTGAGTACTTTGCATGTGCAAAACATTATGATGGATGCTGGCAATGATACCAAAGATACTACCGATTTTTGCTCCCAGACACATCCAGTCTGGTAGATGTGATAAGACAGGCACCCCATCCATTCAGTGTTTACTAAGTTCTATGAAATGGTGTAGAGAGAAGAGCAAACATTGCTCATTGGCTTTACCTAGAGTTTGCATTTGATGTTAATTTTGAAGGACGGGAAGCGATGTCAGGGGGCCTTGGGAAGGGGGAAGACGCTTTAGGCTGTGGACGGCTTGAAGACAGAAAAAGCATCAACAGGTTGCTTTCAGTAGAGGATTCTTAGAAGCAAACTGTAGCAACTAAACTTAGATTCACATGCTGAATTTAATTTAATCATCAAAGAAGCAGTTAAGAGTTTGTTCTACAGGCACGGTGCCCTTGTAACTGATTTCGAGAAGAGGGTGCTGTGATTAAATCGTAGCCCATATTGGAAAGAGGGAAAATCTATTGTAATGCTTTTCTCCCTTGTTCCACTAAAATTATGTCTTTTCATCCATTTCCCTTTCCGTTATCACTTCTATCACTCAAGTTGGGCCTTGTTCCCCTTTGGTGAGTACATACATTTCTTACCGCCATCTTGACTCTTAATCACTGTTGACTTCTCTTTAGCATAAATACTATATTCAGATTAATACTCCCCAAATCAATTTCATCATATGACTCTCTTACTGAAAACATTGGTGACTTCTTTTTGAACACAGAGAATTGTCCAAACACTTGATTAGCCCTCCTCTGCTTCCCAGTGGGGATTTTCTTCTGTATTTTAGGGTTGTCCATGTTATTCTATATCCTCCTTCCTTTCACATCACCTCTTCATCCATCCTTTCTTCCCCTTTGGAATAATTCTTTAATGTTATCAATCATTCGTACCTCAATTAAATTAGCCCCTTCTTTGTAAATATTTTCTTACCAACATAAATCTCCTTGGCCTTAAATCTGTATGACTATCATTACCAAATTCACATGCGTGCATTAGCACACACACACACACACACACACACATGCACATACACGGACACACAAATTCTTTTGCGTTGTAAGCAAACATTCGTTCTGTATGTGCTGTAATGTCTTATATTTTGACTACATTACAGAACCCTTACTAGCTACTATTTACTGAGTCCTTATTCTAGATGAGACACTATTCTATGTGTTTTATATGTATTTAATCCGTATTCAAGTAGGAGTGATCATATACATGTGAGGAAACAGTCGATCTGTAACAAATGTTTGCTGACTAACATGAAAGCATTCACAAAATATAACTTAGGTTTTCTTCACCAAATAAAAGTTGACCTTTACTTAGTCAAGTCAATAATCTCTTTTATATACTTTTCTCATCATCTGCTCGTTTTCGCCAGGGAAAGTCAACTTTCAAGGAATATAAAAGAATATGAAGATAGAAAGAGGTTGAAGGGGATTGAAACCCTTTGTCAAGTTTTTATCTTGTCCTTTCTAATATCCTTGATTAATATTCATCTTAGCTTGGCTTAGAGGAGACAACCCATTATCTGGAGTCAGTCCACTGCAACCTACAACATAATGAAGTGGTCTAATTATAGCACCCCCTGTTGGATGCTGTGTGTAAAAGCATTAATTTATAATCCCCTGAAAGAATTAAGTTAATTCACTAATCAGCAATGTAGAGTTTTGGGTAACTGATAAGGTTGTAATCTACTTTCAACTGAATCTTTGTATCTTGTAACATTCTTGAGTGTGGCAACTATGGTTTACACATGATTTGCACAAAATTTGCTCCACTCATTCCCACTTCATTCATTATAAAAGAACTTCCCCCAGATGATGTTAGAAAACTGTTTTCTATTAACACATCCCTTCATACCTGTATTAAAGATAGTGTAGGGGGAAGTATCCCTTTCACTCTTCACAGTTAAGCCCTTGAATTGTGTCCTTTTCACCTTTACAAGGTCTGTTTCAATCTCCTCCCTTTGCCTATATATTTTAAGGCTTTAGTAAGGTATAATTGATATAACAAGCTGAACGTATTTAAGGAGTACAATTAGTGATGTTTCGACATTTGTATATATCAAAACTCAAGATAACAATCATCTTCATTACCTCCCAAAATCTCCTCATGAACTTTGTAGTCCCTCCTTCCTACCCCTCTCCACCTCCCCGCTCTCCTATCTTTGTCTCTACAATCATCTTCATTCAGCCATTTTGGATTAGCTTGCACTTTCTAACATTTTATTAAATGAAATGAAATGGCACAGAATATACTCATATTTACTGTAATAGTATTCTTATATTTAATTCATCCAAGTTGTAACATGTATCAATTGTTCATTCCTTATATTTCTGTGCTGTGTTCCACCATACACATATAATGTAACTTATTCATTTATATGTTGATGGACAATTGGACTGTATGCAGGTTTGGAAAATTGCAAACACAAAAATGCTATGAACATGAGTGTACCCTACAAGTTTTTGAATGGACATGTGCATTCATATCTCTTGGGTAAATATCTATGAATGGAAAGATTCTATGACATGATAGGTCAATGTTTAACTTTTAAGAAACTCTCAAATTGTTATCTAAACGGACTGAATCACTTTATATTCCCACCAGAAGGGTGTAAGAGTTCAAACTCTATCATGCCTTTCAACATTTGGTGTATTCAGACATTTGGTATAGTCAGATTGTTATTCTATTAAGCATATTGTGGTATTTCATTGTAGCTTTAATGTGTTAGGATTGATAATGCCGAGCATATTCATTGCTTATTCTCCATCTGTATATCTTCTTTAGTAAAGAAACTGCTCAATGTTTTTTCCATTTCTTCTTTAGTTGGGTTGTTTGCTTTCTTATTGTTGACTTTGGGGAGTTCTTTAAATATTTTTAGATACAACTCTTTTTATTAGATATAAGATTTACAAATATTTTCTACCAATCTGTGGGTTGTCTTTATTCATGCAATAGGGACTTTTTGAAAAGCAAACATTTTTAATTTTAATGAATTTCAAGTGATTATTTTTAAGTTATAGTTTGTGTTTTTTAGCTAAGAATCCTTTACCTAACCACATTCGTGTCTTCAAAAGTCTTTCCCTATGTTTTTGGATCCATATTTTTGAAATCTAGTTTTTGTCCTCACCAATTTTGTATGCTGTGATCTTCAAAGATCACCAGTGATGAATTCCCTGCAAAAATGGCAATTTTGCCTCAGTCTTAACTCCATGGCAGGTGCCATTGCTATCCATACTCTCTATTTTGATACCTTGTCCTACTTTTATTCGGCAATCCTTTAATCTTATGGTTCTGTTTCTTTCTTTTTTTTTTTTAATTTATTATTTTTATTTTGAAAGAGAGTGCACATGCTCGTGAGCAGGGGAGGGGCAGAGAGAAAGAAAGAGAGAAAGAGATTCCAAGCAGGCTCTGTGTTGTCAGCATGGAACAACGAGATCATGACCTGAGCAAAAGCCAAGAATTGGATGCTTAACCAATTGAGCCACCCAGGCACCCCACATGGTTCTATTTCTATTACACAGACCACCCGTTCTGTCTTCATATCTACTTCTTTTTCTTCCATTCTCAAAAATATAGATTTTTCTCAATTCTCTTCTTTTGCATTTTTGTTAATCTGCATTTCATTAATTACAAGGGTTCAATTAATAGCTCTACATAAATTCTTCTGTATTTACAATGACAGCCTTGCTCTCTTTCCTGATCTGTATTCCTGCATTTACAGTTGTCTGCTAGATCATTCCACTGGGACACCTTACCTTTCATGCTAAGTATTTATATATACATAGTGCTTTCTCCAAAGCTGGTTTCTCCTTCCATGGAGTTGATTTCTACTTATGGTACCATATTCTCTTAGTCACATAGGCTTCAACTAGTATAAAACTATCCTCACCAAAACTTCTATCTTTATCATATTCCCAAGGACAAGATTAGTAGTAAAATATAGCTCAGGCAATGTCTCTCCTTCAGTTGCATTTATCTTGAATACCTCCCTGTTGTCCACATAATAAAATCAAATGTCCTTAAGTTCTCACTCAAAGCTATTCAGGACATGGAACCCCACATACATTACCAAGCCTGAGTCCTTTAGTTCTTCTTTATATGGAACTCCAGATGACCTTATTTGCCTTCCCAGCGAGCATCTCACTTACTTTGCTGGTTTCCTCTTTGCTGTCTTGAACACTTTTCCTCCCTCTTCACTTACCTGCATCCCACTTACTCTTTACGGCTCAACTCAGATATCATCACTATGAGGAAGTCTTCATCTCTGTCCAACCAGAAGCCATTTCTTTTCCTTGGATCTTGATTCCACTTTGCCTATCTTCTATTGCACTAATCATTTCATACTTTCTATTTATTCAGTTCAAGTCTTATTTTTTGCTGCTTGGTAATAATTATATCGAAGACATTATAGCTTGTTTATATTGTTTAATTTATGTAATATAATTTGTATTGTATAATTATGTTGAAGACATTGTAGTCTGTTTGTATTGCTAAAAATTCCCAATATCCTGTTTTTGTGAACATTGATTCAAACAATGAACAAAAATGCTTTAGTCACTGTATTCATCTAGTTTATGCATTTTATTTTCTCTTCCTTTATCTCAAGTATTTCTTATGTTGTAATGAAGATGCTCATGTAGATCAATATACATGATGGTAAATAGCCATTGAGAAGAATTGATAAGGGGTTGACAGAGCCCCATCTGTCTTAATTCAAGTCCTTCTGACTTAAAGGACTCGACCTATTCACTTCGTCGTAGATGTATATCTTAAACCCTTTTGCCCCTTAGTTTTATAAACTAGAACCAATTTGTCTCTGGTTCTTTGAGAGCCTTTCATAGCCAAGGCAAAGATTTACTATAAACCTCCTAAAAAATGGGAGGTTTAGGTCTATTATTGTGCTTGTCTTGGATTTTTCACATAACACACTTTACAGCCAGTGGAAGAATGCAGTTCACCTCCAGGTCACAGAGGATCCTTGCTCAGTTATTTCCTTGCATAACAAAACACCTCTCCTGGCCCCTTTTTTATTCCAGACTCCGTGGGCACACTGAAACTCTGGGGAAAGACTTTACAATAAGAAATATCATTTTAGAGTATAAAGAGTTCCTAGGTTTTTTTTTTTTTTTTAATAGAACATGGGATCAAAATGTCAATGCTATGACTTGTCAGCAACTCCACAGTCACACTAAAATCAATAGATGCTCTTGGGAGTTTGGCCCTAACAAACCCTTATCCTGCCACATAGAAAGGAACTCAGGGCCAATGAAGACTGAGTTGCCTAACACATTTGTTTCCTCTGAAGCATTATTTTATAACAATCCATAAAAGCTAGAGAATCACTCTTCTTCAGTTGAAAGACTGACATTTAAGTAATTCAAGTCTTTATCTTGATCTTTATCACAGCCTACTCCCAGGTTCCCATAGAATAGTGTCATCCCAAGTGGGGGAGTTTTTGTGGGTTTTTCCCCCTTATAAGTTTTCTCATAATACTTAAAAACCTTTTATCTCCTTTCTTGACCAATTCCTCTAGAGACATTCTTATTTTTTATTTAGGTAAGTTAATTGTTAATCGGTGGTGAAACACTCTGAAAACTTGGGGACTGGTTACCATAAATGATAACTATTCGTTTTTCATGTTGAGAGTTAAAAAAGACTGATATTCCATTCTCATCTACCTTATCTCACCAGGAGTTGTCTGGAGGAATGCAGAGTCTGAAAAGAATGGAGAACTCTTTCCTATCTGAAATGCTTGTGGATTGGATTACTTAGCAAATGGTATTTTAACTTAAAAAAAAAATAATAAACTAGTTGATATCTTGAAAGTGAAGTGAAACGTCACTAAGGCTGTACAAGACTTAATTTTATGATAAAAAATAATTTCTTTCATAGTAACCATCCACTGTCTTGCAGTTCAATATTAGGCTTAGGTATGAATGAACTGACTTTAGGCTTTAATGGTCAAGCATAAAATTGAAATAGTGAAGAAATTGGAGAAGCTCCAGCTGGAGTGACCATGGGGGGTCTTTCAGAATATTTGCTGACTACCTTGCTTGCCCCAGTGATGGCTTTCTTTTGATGTATTGACTTGGAAAGCAGAATGCTGAGACAATAAAGTATTGCCAAACCTAAAATCTAAACCAGAAGCGATTGGTTGGTTTATTCCATAAGAAGTTTAAGGAATTTTTACCCAAATGACAACAACAACAACAACAAAACAACAACAACAACAGCAAAAGAAAAGCAAAAACAGGAAGTGGTAATGGGTTTGATGTGTTAAGTAGTCACAAAAATGCTGTTAATCCCCTGGATCACTTATCCATTCATCTGCCCCCTTCCTCACAGAGTCACCTGCATTGTCATTTTTCCCCTGGCAACAAAGATGGGAGTTGTCAGAGACACAGCTTTCTGGAAGAGGGAAGAAGAAGACCTCACAGGTTGATGAATTGAATTTGAGGGAAGCTCATTGGAATCAAGTGAACATGCTGACCAACTTGCATGGTTAATAGGGCATCATTTTATTGTCTGTTAATAAGGAGGAATTGGGCAGGCAAATTAAAGGCCAACTCCTGGGAGACAGATTCACAAACAGCTGACCAACAGTATCTGATTTGAGCAGGAGGAATTTTTCTATAACCTGGAAGTCCATCCCAAGTTCTCCTTCACGTAATAACTGGTACATAGGTTCATCTGAATGGGCAGAAATTTCCACCCTCTTTCAGACAACAGTAATAGAGATATACACCTACACTGAGCTTGAAATGAAGAAAATTCACTAATGCTAAGATCCGAAACTCGTTAAATTGTTAAAACTTTGACTGGTTGTTTTGGAGGATTAGAAGGTGGTGTGCACCTTCCTGTGAAGGAAGAGTGAACAGTTGAACCATCTCCCAGCTCAGCCCCTCCTGCAGCCTGACCTCTTTATATCCATTTAGAGATAAATGTAAAAGGTCAGAGTTTTTACATTGGGTTCTTTTCACTATAAGGAGGCTTTGGTTTTCTCAAGGACATTTCCAAATATTCATACTCTTGTGGGACACCATAGATGAGACATTGAGTGCCTTGGATTGGGTTTATAATGCTGCTAAACGTGACCCACTGTAGAATGAAAAACTGACTTTAAGAATTCTGAGTGAATTCTTGCAGTCCACCCACCAACCTGGAAATCTCCTTTGGCCCTTGTGTTGAAATTGGATGAGTATAAAAGAGACATTATGGTAATAATGGGGCAGTAGATGTCCCAAGCTAAGTTGTATTTAGCTAAGTTAACAAATAGCTGCTATTGTGTGTCTCAAATCCAAAGTAGCCAAAGGTACAAGCCTTGTGATCCACAGCTGGAAGACAACCTGGCTGTGACTGCTGAGCCAAAAGATTCCTAAGGTTTAAATAAATGGAGTGAGCACGATTATTTTTTGCCTAATATAAGACATCGGATGTAGAGGTCACTTTTAGACAATAAGCTTGAGCAATGGAAACATGAACAAGGCAAAAGGGCCCATGGCAACCACTGAGCTGAATGAAAATAGGCTCATTCAGACACCCACCTCAAAATAACCAGAGGTTTAACTGACCAGTTGCAACCACTCACAGCTCCTAAGATTACCAAAAAAGGGGAAATTTCATATTGTCCCATACACCCTCATTCTGTCCCATAACTGTGGCCCCTCACCACTACCTTGTGGCAGGCAGTTTTTCCTTTGTTGTCCCATCTGCCACTCCCTTGCAGTATATTCAATAAACTTCTTTCTCTTTTGTTGTGTTTTGGGTGAATTCTTTCACCATCCGCAGGCATGCATCCAATCAAAGCACCCCACATTGAACGTACTAAAATCATTAGAAGATTGTTTGAGCCCCTAGCTGGTGTCTCACTGTTAAGAACCAAAAGTAAAGCCACCTTCACTATTGGTGCTGATATCCATTATCTCTCTCTCTCTCAACACCTGATGATTCTTCCCTCCCCCATACCCTGACATCAGTCACTTTGAGGAGATGAATTATTAAGGGTAGGACCCATAAGACCTATGTGTCTCTTTCCACAAGGAAGACAAAGGCCCAATGAACTCCTTTAAATGTTCTGTGAAGTTTCTGGGAAAATGCATCATAAGCAGTGCAGTATAGAAATAAGGGTTATATATTGGGTGGGAGGAAGGTCCCTGTAGGTCTACAGCATTTCTACATGTCTTGAGAACAAAGTCACTGGTTCCTTCTGTTCTGAATTATCTTTTCAACCATGTTTGTATAGTAAAGAGTTTTAGAAAATAAATATAGTATTTCTCTCTAGGGCAAAAAACAGGTATGCTTACTTCCCATTATCATATTGATGATCTAGGTTTATGTTTTCTTTTTAATAATCTAGGCTTCTTAATCTCAGGGTTTCTTTCCTATTAAACAACTCACTGCAAATGTAAGTATCGTGAGGCTTCCTATTCCCTGTGGGAACTGAGGGTCAGAGAATTGGTGTAATGGTAATATTCTGGCTTCTGCTACTGCCATGAATAATAAACCTTTTGTCTCTGACCCATAGGTGTCATGTCTTCTGCCAGCTTCCATGAATCTATGCTAAGCTAACTTGTTTGCTTGCAAGCAGGGTAAAAGCTCAGAGTTTTCGTGGTTCTCATTGTCCCTTTCCAAAGATTTCTATTTTCTAGTTGAAATTGTGGCATTGCAGCATCATAATTACCTCTATTTGTTTCAACAATCATTTAATAAGATAAATTTTAGTAGAAGTACAATAATTATAGTAATACTGAAATAATTATGAAAAATTATGCATTTATGCAGCAGTCACTAGCATAGATTAATCAAATTTATTTGAAGATAAAGAAAACAATTTGATGCCATATTGAAAACATATTTCAAAGGCTTAAAGAGCATAAAAAGAAGAAGAAAACTAACAAAGAAAAAGAATAAATACGGCTTAGTTAATAAGCAGTCTTAAGTCTGAATAGTATAGCAATAGATGGGTATGCTAGATTGGTCTTTCTTTCTTTCTTTCTTTCTTTCTTTCTTTCTTTCGGTGGGGGGTGGTGGGACAGAGAGAGAGGGAGAGAAAAAATCCCAAGCAGCCTCTATGCTGTCAGCACAGAGCCTGATGTAGGGCTTGATCTAATGAAGTGTGAGATCGAGACGTGAGCTGAAATCAAGAATAGGATGCTTCACCGACTGAGCCACCCAGATACTCCACTAGATTTTTATTTACAACAAAACAGTCATATAACATAATAAGAGACTGGCCACCCCTTCCAACTAGGCTAGGTAGAAATGTGTATGTATTTTATTTAGGAATCAGCAACTAATAGGGATTACTTAATATAACCCAAGGTATAAGATATGGAACTCAGGGACAAAAGCTATTGAATATGTAGCTCATTTGTTAACAAGAAAAGAACTCCACCAGGGGTCAGCAGCTGCTAAATCCAACCATGGATGAGCCATGAGCCATGTGAATTCTAGGACAGTAATTACTGTCCATGTAGCCCAACGTTTGAGTGCAGGCTGCCAGGTGGTAGGGACTAAAGACTTCAGGGGAAAAAGGTGGATGATGGTTATGTGGTAAGCTCTGGACACACCACAAGCAGGGTGGTGTAGGGGTGGCTTATAGGAACTGGGCAGAGGCATGTTGGTTGGCAGTGAATGGTTCCCTTCTGGTTTCTTGGCATTCCTTCAGGAGCCGGGTTCTGTCACAGCTGCTTCTGGCTAAGCAGAGGTCACCTCCAAGGCTCACGTGGAGGAAAGAGTTATTTGAGGAGATGACAGAAACACAGCAATAACTCCTGAGGGAATCGCAGTTGTGGTTTGTAGCGGAGCAATTATTTAAAAAGACAAGATGACCTTAGTGCAGATTCTAGGCAAAGACCCCACACTTTGTGCTGTTCCCCCTTTAGTGCTGTGTCTTCTAGAACTTTTTAGTAATGAGTATTGGTATCCGGTGCAGGCTTTATTCTGATTCAGAGTGTCAAAAATGGTGATAAACATAATCGAGTCATTTAAATGTCAGAGAAGATAGCTACTTGCAGCTGTAGAAAAGTACTCACTGAATCTCTAAAACAAGGGACTTATAGCTTTATTTACCATTCAACAAACCATGCATTTAGAAAAACAATATTCCAACCTTTGTTAAACCATATTTGGAATTCTGGGGATAGATTAATGTTTATTACAGCTGGCATATTAATTTAAGATAGGTCACATTTATGATCCAATAAAGGTTTTTATGTGTTATGTGTGGCCTTTAATGCACATACAGGGCTCATTAAAAATTATTGTGCTTAGTACATTTAAATATTTTTTAATAAACTTCTCATAAGGGACACTTTGGAGTACAGCCAATGGGGCACTGGAATGGGAATCACTAAGTTGGAGTTCTAGCTGTGACCCTGCTTGAGTAAATCACATACCCTTGGCAAATATATTTGCCCAACTATATGAGCGAATCTCACTGAAGATCTCTTACACATTTAGAAGAAAATATGCTTCTATGAAAATGTAACTGTGATAGAAATGAGGAAGCATAAGACGAAACCATGTAAAAATGGTCCGCTAGCCTTTGCTACAAATGCTTAGGCCACCAGCATGATGCAGGTATGGCAAACACTTAACTCTGATTGGACATTTTTCAGAACAAACACAGTTTGGGATGATATTTGTCCTCCAGAGGAAAGCTCAGTGGGCTGGAATGTAGCATTTTTTTTTTGATTGCCTAGAATTCCATTTGTAGCCTAAGGGTCCCCAACCACTGGCCTGGCATTAGGAGTCCCTCCAGGACCACTTCAAGATCAATACTTTGATGGCCATACTCATTTACTGCAGGAAATTGAACCAGACTCTTGGGGATCAAGCCCCCCACCAGCTGCAGCCCCAGGGAAACAGGACACAGGAAACCGGGAGCAAACCCACTTTGAGCAACCTGCTGAACAAACCTAGAGGTGAAAAGTGACAGAACGGCACTAATGTCTGTTTTTGTTTCCTGAGAATAAACTCTGAAAAGTATTTATTTCAGTAGTAATGGGTGTTCTACTATCTGGTAAGTATATCTGTGACTATTACAAACCTTGACTGAGATCTACTATAAATCTGATCATTGGATAAATACGTTCTAGCACTTGAGAATATTGATATGCTAAAATTTAAAATGTATTTGGTTCACGCTCTCCTGCAACCTAATTTAACACAATATGAAGTCTAGAGGATAGTTCTTTGTTTTTGGGACTTTCAAAATGCATTATTACATAGGTTTCCTAACATGGAGAGTGTCGGAGTGAATGAGGCTCCTTTCAAGGGGAAACATGAACAACCGTTAATAACCCTACTGTAAAGGTTGAGAGGGTCTATAGTGGAAGAGGGCTTTTTAATCCATGTGTTCCACTCTGCATATTCAATTTAAATAAGCAGCATGCCACTGTCCACAAAGCACTAGTGGTAAGCAGTGTCCTGATAAGGGAGGTGTTATACTTAGCCTTTTCTTGGCCTTTCTGTCTCCTTTTGTCACTATCTTCGTCAATTAGTAGTTCCTGAAGGGGAATTGGTCTTGCGCTGGAAGCAATATCATATTGAGTAATGGAAGAATGGCAATGACCCTACCATTTTCAGTATTGGGATTCCTTTGTTCTTGTGACTGGATTCCAAGCACATTGGTTTTGCCTCTGGGCTCCAAGGAATAACTCTTTTTGAATCCCATTAGTGAATTTCTTTCTATCAAGTCAGGGGGTTGGAGGGGCACCTGGGTGGCTCAGTCGGTTGAGTGTGAGACTCTTGATTTTGGCTTGGGTCATGATCCCTGAGTCATGAGATGGAGCCCCATGTCAGTATCTGTTCTGACTGTGGAGCTCCTTGGGATTCTCTCTCCCCCCCCCCTCTCTCCCCCCCCTCCCTTCCTCCTTCCCTCCCTCCCTCTCTCCCATGCTCATATGCTGTCTATCTCTCTAAGCTACAATACAATACAATACAATACAATACAATACAATACAATACCAGAGAAAATTATACAAGTGCCAGCAATTCTTAATACTACGCAACCACAAAGATGTGTTTTTCTAATTCAAAATTTCATTTAATTTTTAGATCTTTACCCTATTTGTGTCTATCTCCCTAGAGTATACGTTATTGCTAACCAAAGCCATAGCTCTGATATAACCAGTATTAGTGAGTAATCAATTGTCTCAAAAAGGACTCTTGCTTTGTGCTCATTGTTCCGTTTTTAGCTATTTTTGTAATTGATTATCGTTATTTCCATTTGGGTTCCAGGGGAAGAATACCAATTGCAGTGAATGAATTTCAAACTGAGGGAGTAACAGGAAGTCGCTGAAGGTAGAAACAGGAACCAGAACTAGGGAAAGATATTCTGGCTTCCAGAAAGGTGTCAGTGACTCTGATGCAACATGGAACAAAATGCTGTCCTCTGGGCACCTGAGTGGCTCAGTGGGTTAAGCCTCTGACTGTTGGCTTCCGCTCATGTCATGATCTTGCTGCTTCGTAAGTTCGAGCCCTGTGTGGGGCTCTGTGCTGACAGTGGGGAGTTTGCTTAGGATTCTCTCTCCCTCTCTCTCTCCCCTTCTCCCATTCACACTGTCTCTGTCTCTCTCTGGATAAATAAATAAACTTAAAATGTTCTCATATCCCCCTAATGTCTAAAACAGGCTCAGAGTTTTGAAAAGGAACATATTTAACTAGAAAGACATAGGGACTAAGCGTATGAAAAACAGAATTGCTAACAACATCAAGACAGTCAAGCTTACATTGTAGAAACATCTGACTCCACACTGTCTAAACACCTTCTCTTGTACTTAGATTACATAATTTCACATGATCTGACGTTCATGTTCTTTTCTAAGATATTGAAAATCTATAATATTTCACAAACTCCAATGAAATATGCCTAAATCCTTTCTAGCATTCCTGGTTGTAATTAAGGCATCCAATCAGCTATATTTAGTTCCCTGGTCATTTCATCCACAACTTTGTTTCTTTCTCGCCGTTGTTTCTGTAGATGACATACAATTGTACAACAATAAAATATAACCAGACTAAGTTTCGATTTATTTATTCAGAACCTCTATAGGACACAGAGATCTCCCCCATATTTGGGTTGCTCTGGGGACAAAACATACAATGTCATCTGGTAGTCAGGATTTATACCTCAAACTCTGAAGTCAAACTCACCGGATTAAAATCCTGGATCCACCATTTCCCATCTGCATGATCTTGGATTTCTTAATTTATATGTGTCTTCATTTATATGTGTCTTCATTTATATGTGTCTTCATCCGCATTGAAAAAAAAAATGAAGATTTAAAAAATTGTACTCGTCCGACTAGGTTGTTTAAACTTAAAGTTGAAAAGTACATATACAGTGCTTGGTAAACAATTAGGACCAAATTAATAAGAGTCATCTTATGGCTTTTGGCACTGTATTGCATAAGCAAGAAAATGTTCCTGAAATTCATTATGCTTAGCTTCCGGGAGAAAAGCATGCTATTAAGCTATTGATGTCTTGAAGAGTCTAGGGTAGGTGATACCAATGACCAAATCCAACCAGAGCCTTTCTGTTCAAGCAGGAGGAATTTCCTTGATCTATGAGGAATGTTCTGTAGCATGTACCCACTGAGTCACTTCTACAGTTTTTGAGAGTACTGCACAGACTATTTGGGTTATGTTCCATACTGTGTGTAACCTTTGTACCTATAATGGAAGGGCTTTTCCTGGCCTCTGTCTTAAAATTCAAATCCGGCGTAGAGAAATCATGAGAATAAATGGAGGCTGAGGCCCAAGAAGCAAATTATCAGATGAAATGTCAAATGATTCTTACATAAGTTGACACAAACACTTCATTAAGCATTTAATGTCCATGATGTCATGTAGTTGTCACAATCATTCAGTGATTTAGGCATTATATCCATTTTATTTTATTTTTTTAAAATTTTTTAATGTTTTTATTTATTTTTTAGACAGAGCATGAGCAGGGGACAGGCAGAGAGAGAGGGAGACAGAATCCAAAGCAGGCTCCAGGCTCTGAGCTGTCAGCACAGAGCCTGATGCGGGGCTTGAACTCACGGACTGTGAGATCATGAACTGAGCTAAAGTCGGACGCTTAACCTACTGAGCCACCCAGGCGCCTCTATCTCCATTTTATAATAGAGGAACCGAGTCTTTGAAATGTTACCTTGTCCCAGGGCACATAGCTGGTAAATGGCAGAATTTGGGTTTGAACAAGTTTCGGTATATTCCAAGGCCAAGAGATGGCCTACAAAGCATATCTTTCACATTATCCCACCATTATCTATTCATTTTTTTAATGTTTATTTATTTAATTTATTTTATCTTTTATTATTTTTTTTTAATTTACATCCAAATTAGTTAGCAGATATTGCAACAATGATTTCAGGAGTAGATTCCTTAGTGCCCTTTACCCATTTAGCCCATCCCCCCTCCCATAACCCCTCCAGTAACCCTCAGTTTGTTCTCCATATTTATGACTCTCTTCTGTCTTGTCCCCCTCCCTGTTTTTATATTATTTTTGTTTCCCTTCCCTTATGTTCATCTGATTTGTCTCTTAAAGTCCTCATATGAGTGAAGGAGAGAAAGAGAGTACAATTCTGGGAGGGGCGGAGAGAGGGAGAGACAGAATCCCAAGCAGGCTCCATACTGTCAGTGCAGAGCTCAATGTGGGGTTTGAATTCACAAACCGTGAGATCAAGACCTGAGCTAAGATCAAGTCAGACTCTTAACTGACTGAGCCACCCAGGTGCCCTACCATTATCTATTCCAATATCAAGAATCTTTAGTTCCTGAATCCACACAATTTCTCTCTACAATGAGTTCCAATGTGCTCCATGTTGGGTTAGATTAGATAGATACTGACCCCTTCTTCAGCTAACTTCTCCTTAGGGGAGTGATCACATTCAGCCTGGAAAGAATGAATTAAGGTCTAGGATGATACACAGAGTATGTGGAAAAATGAAAACGCTTTTTAACATTGCTGTTCCCTTCTCCTGTCTTCCCCTGCTCACCATACACACACACACACACACACACACACACACACACGCACACCACACTTAGCCACTTAGCCACTTGGCACCAATATCCTGTCTCCCAACAAGCCACACCCATTAAAGGAACATATACTTGGAAGGCAAATGAAAGAGCTGGTTTTCCTCCTGTCTTCAGAAACAGTGGCCAAAATGAGTTGTACTCTTCCCAGGCCCTCCCATTTGAGTTGCATTAGTAACAACCTTCACTGTGCATGAATTTCAACCGTGTTTTCATGATTGGCTGTGACAGGAATACTGAGAAGCTTCCACGCAGATGAAAGCTCTCCTTGGCGTTGACAGTGCTCTGCCACTGCCGGCACTGCTCTGCTCAGAAGCTCAATGTCAAGGTCCCCTCCTGCAGGAAGGCTCTGCTGTAGTGGCTGCCATATGCTCTGTTAATATTGATGAGACCAAACAGTGTTCATTCAGCCTCTTTCAGACCTGCCTCAGCTATCTATCAACTCCACCCCTCTATGGCAGCACCTCCGTACGTGGTAGTTTATGGATTTTAAGCTTAAATCACCTCCGTTAGGATAACAGATGCGCAAATCAACATCAGCTCTGTCGTAAACTCAGATACTTGCCAGCCCACCTACACGAGGCATGGAGTATGTTTTCTTAGGATTTCCTTTGGTGGAAGGTGCTACCTGCATCATTCAAGATCCAAAACAGCTAGCCTTTCACTCTTTGGACGACTGGCGTTCCTAATCTGTCAGAGATCTTTGGGTTTCTCTACAGATCGCTGCCTCTCTTCGTATGGAGTCTCCGAGCTAGCTAATCATGTTGGGAAATCTTACTGAGCATTTCCTATATACAAGGTCATGTGCTGAGCACTTTCAAATTATTAACTTATTAAGTCTCACAGTGGAACTATCATTAACATCACAGTTTTGAACTTGAGGAAACGGAGGTGAGAGTCGTTAAATAATTTGTACAGAGCCTCACGGTAGGGTTTCGAACAACCCTCACCCGGCAAGGCTGAGATTCAGACCCAGGAAAATCTGACTTCAGAGTTCATGCTCTTCACCACTCCCGTACGTCACTCCGAAAACCGAGAACTCCATTTAAGAGCACACCCATAGCTTCTCAATAGCCAAGCTATTCTAAGCAAAATTAATGTATCTCCACACATTCTGGCCCCACGGTTTTATGATCTTCATACTGAGGATGTTCCCTTTCTGCTGCTGACTACCACAACCATGTTCTTTTATTCTGCTTGATACTATACAAACAATTATAATGGAACATATTCTCTTTTTTTTTTTTCCTTCCAAATAGTTATACCATTTTCATCTGGTGAAAAAGAAAACCCAGTAACGTAAAACCCACAAAAGTGTTGAAGAAAAATAATGTGACCATTAAGTTTGTAATTCTAAACGCAGTAAATTTATTTAACACGAAGAGTGTTTTCCCAACTCAGAAAACACTTAAGAAATAGTGAAAAGAAGAAGACGGATAGCAGAAATGCAGTGGATCCACTAAGCCGGAGCTCATTATATTCAAAGCTCTCTGGCTACTATGTGGTTATGAAGTCCATGGAAGTGAAATTGAAAATTCTCTTGCACTTTTCCAGCAATAGATTCAATCTCACAGTTGACTACAAGAGAGTTGTGATACAGCAGATAAAATAGTGAATGGACAGGGGGTAGATACAGATTTCAACTGCGGTTCTGATGTTATTAACAACACGGACAACGTCTGATAGAGTTGAACCCATCAGATTCATGGGACTAGACAGGGTTCAGGGTCCCTTTAAACTACAATATAATCTAGATTTCTGAGATTAGGCGCACATTACATTTATATATTATAATAAACCAGATTCAGTGCTAAGTGTTTCCGCTGATAATAACCAGTCCTCATGTTAGTTACTGGTTGCAACTCTAAGTGCTCTGCGAATAGTGTCCTCGTGACCTAAAATATTTAACACGCTTCCCAATCCCAGCTTCCTACCAGAAATGCCCCAAAGAGCAAAAACCAAAATCTTTTCTCTTTGTAGACAGCAAAAGACCTGTCCATTCACTCACAAACACACAAAACATAATACGTATTTAGAGAAATAAAAGTTCCTAGATACCTTGGAAAATCAATTTATCTGAATTAGACTATGTTATCTCCTCTACACATTCTCTGCATTCTTCACTTACTAGGCAGTTGCAAACCACCAGTAACACAGCAGGTTGGCTCATAAGTGTTAGAAGAAGATTCCAGGAGTTGTGGCCCTGGTGCGACGTAGACCGGAGGCCTACAGGAACCGGATTCAGGGCTCTGAGATTGACATTGGCCAGGGTCACATTCCAGAGTCTGACAACTCTTAGACACATAAGTCTTGGGTGGACAACTCTTTGCCACGTGGCTCACAGGCTGGCAGTTCTGGACTATAACTTTCTGGCTGCTTCCTGACTGGCAAGGCTGAGAAACACACGCCAACATTGCTGAGGAACGTCCTGATTGGCATATTGTCTTTTCACGGGGCCTGGAATTAGAGCGAGTTGTTTGGAAAACTCTGGGGAGGCAAGCACTTTGCATGCAGCTCTGCTCTGTGCCCAGTTCCTGTTTACAGTTGGGCACTTTGCAGCTGGTAGTTTCACTGCAGGTTTCTTGAAAGTCGTCCAGGAGCCAGGTCCTGCCATGGCAGCTGCTGGGTAAAAAAAATCCATCTTCAAAGCTTATGAGCTTAGACCCATGTACAATGGCAGAGAGTGGTGGGACATTGTAGAAGTTCCTGGGCGAGTGGCCTTGGCTCTCGGACATACTGTTGAAACCCTTGACTGAAGTCGGTCTTAAGGACCCAGCATGCCAGATCTGAAGATTCCTTTTTGGCGAGATTATATACTCAGAAAACTGGGTGTTGGCTTCTTCTCAAGACTCCTTTCCACCTCATTGCTTAAGCTAATTTGAAGTATAACATCTCATTAGCACTTTGTTTAGTAACATATGAAGATAATGTCCTATTAACAAAGAAGCTGATCAGTTTTGAGTCCTCAATATAGCTTTCATGTTGGCCCCAAAGCTGACTCATACGGGTGGAGTTTGTCAAATATGAGTCCCAACATGCCTCCCAAGCTAACACTCTTTTTTTCTTAGTCACCATGACTCTCCATATTGGTAAATGGACAAAACAAATGTATGTGGAAATAGCCAACTGTGTACTAATCAGTATTCAGCACTAGAGTTTTCAGAGAGGCTCTTTTGGCAAAAGAAAATAACGTGATCAAGACATTTTCAGTCAGAAGCCAATCCAATTAAACCAACCCTCATTCTACTCAGATCTTTGTCTGTCCAATTGATCAGGATGTGTGAAGGACTCGACAATGAGATCTTTTCTTACTGTTCACCCAAAGTACTGACAGTGACCCTTGTCCTATGAATGTCTTTCTCTTTGTCCACCATTTTGTTTCCCTCCTCTTACTCAAGGTCAAATATAAATGTTGCCTCTTTATGAAGCTTTTCCCGGATCTTCCTATTTGCAGGTTACTACTTCTTCTGAATTATCAATGGACTTTGACACATTCTTTATGATGACTGTATTTATACCAAGTGGTGTCTTTACTTCTATTTGTGCTTCTCGACAGGTGATATTTGCCTTTGTAACAATCCTCTCTCAGATATGCTTTTCATTTTTGTTTATGGTGCCCTGTTTTTTGACTGTAGAATGATTGAGTCTTACATCTATCACATTAGCCACTGTACTTAGTATAGTGTCATACTCATAACATAGGGCCTACGAGCACAATTTCTATGGCACCTTCTATAACTCACTTAGCTCAGCTCTTAACAGTGAAACAATAGAAGTGCCTTCTTAGCACCATTCTCTGGCTCCTTTTCTTAGGTCTGAAGAAAACCAAGAACATTCAGGAACCTGATACAAGTCCTCCTTAATATGTGATGGCCTGGGGATGTCATATATTTCAACGGACGCACCTGAATACATTCAGCCTGACAGGCTGCCTGCTCAACTTGTGCAAAAGGCCTTCATAGCACATGCAAGCTATTTATGATTTTGAATGACCAGTCTTGTGTGTTTAAAGATCCCAATATGCTGTCCACATGGCCCCAATAACCCATTTAAATCTTATGCATAGTTGTATTTATCATTGCATGGAATACTTCCACTGTAGCTTGTATTAAACGGATTTCCATTGCCCTGAGACTAAGATCCATATTCCTTAGTCTGGCCTACACAGCACCTTGCAACACCTGAGTGTTGCCTGTTTTTTCTAACTCCAAATCTTGTCATCTCCCTCTGCCCGACATCCTCCATGGCACAGGCCTCTACTTGGCCCTTGAGCATGTCTAGCCTCTCTTTGCCTCAGCACTTTGCACGTGCCTCTGCCTGTCTGTTTCATCCCATTTCTGCCCCCTCAAACTCGGCATACAGATTCTTCCGTCATCTTTTGTGTCTTAGCTTAAGAGCGACTTCGAAGGGTGGCTTGCCTTCATCACCCTGTTTGAGAAAAGATTGCATTCTCAGAGTCTGTTTTTCTTCCCTCATAGAACTTATCTTACTTTATAATGATTTTATTTGTTTCTTCACTGTGCCTTTGCCCCTACACTATGAGTTCCATAAAGGCAAAAAGTGTGAATGTCTTCCTCACCATTCTATCTTCAGCCCTGAGCCCAGAGCCTGGCTGGCACATAATAAGAGCTCCATTGATGTGTTTTGAAAAATTAATGAATAGAAGCTGCTAAATAAATGGAAGGTGCTAAATGTATTCAAATTATAGTTAATGTCTCAAGGGATGGAGTTCTGAAACCTTGACATACACAAGATTTTCAAGAATTGGCCAGGGTACAGAGTTTAAAGAGAAAAAAAAATAACCATTGCCTACCTTTCAGCTACTCCTTTGTGAAGTAAGAGCAAAGTCATCAAGAAAGCCACTTATTAGCATGGCAGAGGCTGAGTCAATTATTTTAAAATAATGTTTGATCGTATGCAGGCATGTTTTAAAAAGCTTTTGCCATGGAAAAAGAGCACCACTTTTCACTGTCAGCATGACAAAGTCCTATTGCCAGATTTGGAGGGGACAGAGGCAGGGCATCATAGAGGCCAGCATTCACACAACTGGCTCCAGCAGAGTGCCTTCTCATTAACCTCACAATGTGTAGCAAATTAGCAAATACCTGTGCGGTTCCCAATCTCCAAATGTCAAATAGTGATGCTGGGTCTGTCATTTGTGAATAAGGCTACCCCATGTGTCCTTTTCTCTTTGGGCTGAAGCATTAACTTGCACATTCTATTTAACTGAGTGCTGAATTAATAGGTGTTTTGGCATGCACTTTTGGTTCAAGGAGTAAATACATATTTTCACTGGTGCTAGATTTATAAAGGGAGTTACTTGGCTTATTACTGTGGAATGACGAATGCTAGGACAACTGGTCACCTTGAGATTGTTTCCATGAAACCTACTAAAAACTAAATGTTAGCTTTGTAAGCACTTGGATAATGATAATTATACAGTATATCTCCTAGTATTCTTGTGAAATAGGTAGAAATAGTCACCTTATTGCTTATGGTGACTGGACACTTTGCTACCAAATGATTGAATAATTCCTTGGTCTCTCCTGGTCTGGAAGGATAAAAATGATTGCAGCTGCAGTAGCACGTCCTTACCACCAGAGGGTGCAATATCAACAATCCTTGTGGAAAAGAAATTAAATACAAGGATTCTCCAGTTAGGGTTCTAAGCCAAGATCTACAATCACAAACCTTAAACGCTTCTCTTAAATGTCTATGCTGTGGCTGCTTCGTTTTTAAAATGAAAACTGTAAGAGTATCAATCTCATCAAGTGGTTTTACAAATTAAATGAGATGCGGGGCGCCTGGGTGGCGCAGTCGGTTAAGCGTCCGACTTCAGCCAGGTCACGATCTCGCGGTCCGTGAGTTCGAGCCCCGCGTCAGGCTCTGGGCTGATGGCTCGGAGCCTGGAGCCTGTTTCCGATTCTGTGTCTCCCTCTCTCTCTGCCCCTCCCCCGTTCATGCTCTGTCTCTCTCTGTCCCCAAAATAAATAAAAAATGTTGAAAAAAAAATTAAAAAAAAACAAATTAAATGAGATGATATATATGATACCCAATTGCCTGCCACATATTGACTGGTAAATGAATAAAAGTAGTAACTGTTTCTCATCAGGTTAAGGATGTTTGTGCAAACCAAAATGTTGTTCGGATGGCAACATAAATCTTGGATTGATATAAAACTATAAGGTAAAATAAAAACAGTATCTTTTTTTGTGTGTTTGAGATTATGTTGTTTGTATCTATAAATGTTGCACATTTCATTCTTTTAAGGATCAGATTGGGAATGGATTCATTCCCATTAAAGATCTAGTCAACCTGTTTCTGTCTCTCAAGGGCTTGTCACTTGATGGTTATAAGGTTGAACAGTTTATATTACCTTCATATTTGATTATGTGCCTATGTTGAATTTCTAATCACTTGCTCAGCTCTATTAAAATAAATAAATAAATAAATAAATAAATAAATAAATAAATTAGAGCCACCCTTGAGTAACATAATTCAGCTCAATTCTCCCACAATTTATTTCCTCTATCCTTGCCTTAGTTTTATCTCACCAACCAAATGACCTAAGTTAATTTAAATCCATTCCTCTTCTCCAACCAGGAGGTCACTCATGTAGACAGATTGCATAGCAGTTTAAGAATACTAGACCAAGAGTGAAGAGATTTGGCTTCTAGCCCTGGTTCTATTAATTCACTGCATGAATTTGAACAAGTCACTTTGCCTTTTTGGATATCTTACAAGATAATGATTTTAGATGAGAAGATCTCAAAGGTCCTTTCTAGCTGTCACATTCTATGATTTTCTATCAGAATCTTAATATCTTAGAGTTGAAAGGACATTAAATGGCATCTTGTCAAATCTTCCTACTGAATGAAATCTGCACTTTCATTTAAGCCATATAATTTTTATTAAGATTACTTATGAAAATTTTAACAGAACAAAGACTGAAGTTAGTAGACTATTAGTTGCCATGCATGCAGATAGAAATCTATGACTTAAAATGAATAGTTCTATTGTATTTGGGAGCAACTCTGAGAGTAAAGAAAGTGTACGTTTTTCATTGGTCTACCTCAAAAAAGTGTGCCAAAGGGAATGACCAGCTTCCTTTAAATATACCATTTTGTAAAGTGAGTCAAGTACCATATAATGCCTCTCAGACACTGTAACGCATAAAGAAAAGATTTTTTTTAGTCTCTGGAATACTCAGAGTTATGACATTATAACCGTAATAATGATCCTATGTGGAATATGGAAATGGTCTCTTGCCAGCTTTATATGTTTCTAATGATAGATTCTCTTAGAACATGATAATAAAAGGATTCACATGTGACATCATTTTTTTTTCTATGAAGATATCTCTAAATAATTTTGCTTCTTGGGATAATTCTTGGTCATTTTCAATTCAATGATATCAGACTTTGATTCAAAAGAAAGAAAGAAAGAAAAAGAAAGCAAGAAAACAAGAGAGAAAGAAAGGCAGTAGTACACAGGGTGTATGTAGTCATTAACAAAGAGTAATTGAAAAAAAAAAGAATGGACCACAGTATCTCAGCCATTTGAGTAATAACTTCCATATTTCCTAACCCCTTGTTCCATTATGTCTTGAATGTGAAAGTGTCATAGTTTATTTATAGTAATAAATAGTAATTATACACTTGCTTTTGTTCCTTTTCCCAGATGCACTTACTCTGGCCTGCCTCTGAGGTCAGCTTTTGGTGAAGTTATGTTTCTGCCTTTGTGTGATCCAGAAGTGGGAATTAATTTTTGAGTTCTCCCACTTAACACTATGGTTACTGCTGTTGTGAAAATACGTCATTAAGATGGTGCTAAATCATTCTTGATAGCAATGGTGAGCAGAAAATGAATGACCCTACTGACAACCAGCTTATCCCAATTGAGTTCAACTAGCAAAAATGAATGAATGTTTGTTGCCATTGACATGATGCATCCTGGGGATTGTAACCCTAGCTTGATTTCATTCATTCATCTACCAGATTAACCTTTATCGAGTATGTACTACTTTCGGGATTTCATTAGGTAAGATCCCATTGTGTGCATCAAGGATGTAACAAGGGTAGACAAAACTGTACTGGTTAAACCAAATAATACTTGAAATAAAATATAAAACAGTGACCTTGTAATTAACAAAAATATAAGCCCATTTAATGCTACCATTGTGTTGGAAATATCAACTCTTTTGACTGTGGAGTCTACCTAAAAAAAGTGAGAGGAGAGATAATATTTCTGTGGGTTTTGAAGAGTAAGAAAGACATGACACTCCTTCTAGAGGGAGAAGACTGTACTGCACAATGTGTTCGAGGAAAAGAGTAGGTGGCATCGATGGAGTGCACGTTGGTGGAGGGAATGCACGTGGGGTCGTGTGGAGAGGGATTGGGACAGGGCAAACGTGGCCTGCAAATGGTCTTTAACATAGACAGACCTCAGGGCACCTGGGTGGCTCAGTCGTAAAGCATCTGACTTCGGCTCAAGTCATGATCTTGCGGTCTGTGGGTTCGAGTCCAGTGTCGGGCTCTGTGCTGATAGCTCAGAGCCTGGAACCTGCTTCGGATTCTGTGTCTCCCTCTCTCTCTGCCCCTCCCCCACTCATGCTCTGTCTCTCTCTCAAAAATGAATAAACATTAAACATTAAAAAAAAAAAAAAACTTACACGGGCTGTTCTTGGGAAGGCGGGGTGGTTTCAGCCTTTAAATGAGGGTCTCATTTGCCAAAGCGTTAACTCCAAGTCACAGAAATTGTTTTCCAAAATGGCTTAAGTAAGTGAAACTCAGTGGCTCATATTGACTAAAGTCCAGAGACAGTCTGGGCTCTACTCCTTGCATTTCTCTTGCCTTTACTGTCTGTCAGGTGATGGTGTAATTTTCAGGCTGCATACAAGATGAATGCACGTGATACGACAAGGTCTAGAGGAAGAGATGGTTGCTCCGCAAAACTCCACAAGAACTTTAACCGGAAGAACCTGTCCACATCACTCCTTGTTTCTCATTGGCGTAAGTCAGAGCACGTGCTCCATCCTGAACCAATCACTTCCAGGGAAGATTGGGGTGCCCCCTTGTACTGGCCAGATTCCATCCTGAAAGTGGGAGCATAGCAACGTTCTTTCGAAGGACTGACTAGACTCAGATAAGCAGGGATGCATAAACAAAGCACAGTTCTTGTGGGGGGAGGGAAAAGAACGCCTGTGAGGGTGATGACAATGAGTACCCAGATCCACTTACACATTTTTTCTTCCTACTTACGTATTTTCAAATGTAGATGACTGTGTTTGCCCAAACAAGACAGTTTAGTAGACTACCTGGGTATCACATCCAGATCTAAGCCCAAGATATCAAGAGGTCCAATCTTCCTGCTCAGTTAATATTATCTATTCATGATAGGGCTACATTTCCAGGAGCTCCCAGGGACTTCTTTGAAAACAGATGGTTGTCCAGTGACCAAGGGAGGAGAGAGTCAAGCATCAAGTTGAGAAAGACCTCTTAGAAAGTGAATTAATTTTATTATAATAAAATGTATACATGTTTAGTTTCATTCATACTTAAGACGTTTGTTTCATCATACCCAGTTACTGCTGTTAGTATAATATCAGGACCTCAAAATTCCATTATTGCTTGTAAAAGTGGGTGAAAGGAGCTCATGAAAAGTGTTTTGACATTTCCTCATCTGATGCAGCCAAGATAATACACTCGAAGCATCACTGTTGTCTCTGGAACTTTTCTTCTTGGATTAGACCCATTAGTAGTTTAACCAAAGTAAGGTACCCAATAAGGCCGAAATGATTATAAGCAGAAGAGTTTAGAATAACCTCCAGCCCAAGCTGTGATTCCACTTGCCAAAAATTCCTGGGAACGAGCAATGTGTTGTCAGAGAATTCTGCCTACCCAGGAACCTGTTTCTTAAATTAAACATTTCTTTTTGGAGAAAACATAGTAGGTTTGAAATTCCCAATGGATATCTTTTATTTTAAATTAACACTGACTTATGATCCAATATCAAATTACATGAGTTTATTTGAAGGGAAAAAAAAAGACCACTTGGTCCATTTTGAACAAAAGAAGTACGAAGGAAAATAGAAGAAAAATAGAAGGAAAAAAGAATAGGTATTCTATGAGATAAATGGTTTCACATTAATAGGATTTGTTTTAATTATCACTTTTCTAGCTAGTAGAATATAGACTCTAGCCAGATAATTGCAGAGACTGACTTTGAAGGGCAGTGAAGTCCAGGTCCAGAATCCTTAACAAGTTGGTTGGTGGTAGAAACCAGATCTACAGGTTGGTTGGCAATAAGAAGTTTGGCTGCTCTTAGAAGCCAGGTAAGTAGGGCGGTAGACGTTGGACCCATAGCCCAGGGAAGGGAACCCATAGACTCCATAACCCGGGGATCCAAAGCCCTGGGATTCACAGCCCAGGGAGTAGGAACTTCTAGGTCCATACCCCAGGCAGTAGCCTCTGATGGATCCATAGTTCAGAGATCCAGGGTAAATTGACCTGCAGGGACTACAGAGCACAGAGGTCCTTGGGCGGGAGCAGGACGTCTGGCAGGGGCTGGACACCACGCAGGACGTCCGGCAGCTGGTGGGCTCACAGGAGGTCTCCTGACAGCCGCTGTAGAGGGAGGAGCCCAGCTGGCAGGTGCTGGGAGAGCAGAGGTCAGTGCAGTAGACCAGGTTGCTGGGGGAAGAAGAGCCACAGGAGGAGCTTGGGTAGCGCAGGTAGCCCCTAAGGGAGCGGGAAGAGAAGTTTCCAGAGCAGCAGCTGTAGGCCATGTTGATGGCAGATGTGGGTTCAGCTGAGTTACAGTGAGAAGATATTGTGATATCTCCCAGGCATGTTTATATGCATATATATCCCCTCACTGCACTGGGTATGATGCAGACCCTTGCCACTCTTGTGCATGTCTTGTCATGAAAATAACTAATTATCCTAGGCTATAATTATAACTGAACACATTCATGTGTTCTTAACTGCTATTTAATTATTCTGATTTATAGAAGGCACTCGTCGCTTTTTTTTTTTTTTCTGGAAATAAGGTGTGGTTTGCCTTCAAAGATATTTTTCATGATGCAGATAGTGCCCTCCCTTCTTCACGAGCTTGACCGTGGGCATTTTGAGCATGAATGTATAACTTGTTACCACCAATGCACTCCTAACAGTCACCCACACCCCCCTCCCAAATATTTATGTATGTTTTATTGAGCATTTACCATGCATAAAACATTGAAAATTGTGGCATCATCTAATCCTTGCAACAACCTTATGAGATAGGAATTGTCACTAATTTAGTGACCCACGTGTGCCTTTCTTCAAAGCCAGAAGGAACCACAATGGTATGCTAACAACTTGAGAAGCTTGTCTTTTTCACTTCGAGTATCATGTGAGCAATGAATGCCCACGTGAAAAAATAACATTTCAGTGTGATAACATTTGCATTTTATCCGATGGGCCTCCGTATGGAGTCTTACCTCTTTTATGAAATCCCTAAATGCCGCCACTGAAGGAACAACTTCTTAATCATTTTAGTTCTGTTTTCTCGTATGCAAAGTTACCATGGAGATGGTTGTTTCAAACTGCCTTCTATTTGTCCTCTCATTTAGCTTATCATCAACAAGCAACTCATGTTTTACCCAGTATGGAGTTATTGGATTCTTTTTCCATGTGAGGCAGAGAATTCTTTGGCAAACACTTAGCCTATCGCTGAGAATAATTGCTAAAAACTGATATACTTTGAGTGACTTGACTACCGATGAAGCGCATTTGCAAAAACTTGAATTTTTAATAGTGTGCTAACCTTTGCCAACTCAGTTGGGAGTGAGAAATGAGACACCTCGGAGAGTGATTCATTTCACTCCCTGCTGAGCTTCTCTTTTGCTCATCGTTCTAGAAAGACAAAGAAGCATAAAACGTACCTTCATACCAAGTAGTTAAAATCATCCTTATGACTATAAAAAAAAAAATCAATGGTATAAAGAAAAGTCCTGGAATTAGAGATGTCTTTTTCCCCCCACTTACGATAATATCCAACTTCTGCCTGCAAGCATCTTTTAGAAATTGGAGACAAAAAGCTATTTATGTAATTTGATCTTTCTGTTTGTTTTGCAGGTGATTTGTTTTCTAATCTCCTATAGTATTTGCTTATCTGGCACCAATGGAAGAGTTTGCTGGTTGTTTTGCTTACAAATTTCTGCCGAATGTTGTGCTCACTTCTCTAAATCCTTTTCCTTCCTTAAAGGCAAAATCAAATCCCTCCTATCTGACAGGTGTTCATCTCAGCTGAGCTTTGACTCTTCTGACATCAGAATCTTAGTATGTGATAAGCTATCCATTTGGTGCACACACGCACACACATACACACACAGATAGAGAAGGAATTGCAAGGGATGCCTTTTGATATGGGTCATGCAGAATGAGTTAGACTTCAGCCTTCTGAATTTGCAGAACAGCCACATGCAGGGAAATACCTCAGGGTCAGCAGCAGTAGGACTTAGTCTTCTTTGCCCCAGCGACTGGCACATGGTGGTACTCCTGAGTTATTTCTGAGCTGAAGGAATATATCAAATCATTAACTTTTTATTTTTATACTTATCCAAAATAAATATATGCATATGAACTAATTGGTTTTTTTTCTTTTAAAACTTATTTTTATGAAAACTCTAAGTGAAATAAGTCTCTTTCATGATTAAATATAATCCCCAAGTATAAATTCAGTGCGGGAAGTGACCCGAGATATCTATCCCCCACCCCCACTCTACACACAGCTGGCCTTGGGGCCTTGATTAATTATTATTTCTTTTCTGTTTCAAACCGCTTCATTCTCATCCATCCGTTCAAATGGTTCTGCTTTCTCAGCCTTATGACAAGGTCAACTTTTCTCCCATCCAAAAATGTCACATGGTGTCATTTCCTTCGTGACGATATAGCTCTCCTAATTTGTTAAGGATAGCATTCTCTAAGAAAGTGTGCCTTCAGTCTGTCAATGATCTTACTTCTTTTTCTCTTTTCAATAACCATAGTTTCTCTCTCTGGCTTACCACTCTTCTGAAATCTCACTGGCATCGCCAGCAGTGGCTCTATGCTGCTAAATGCAATGGACGTTTTGGGGCGATCTTATGTGAACCTTTAATCACATTCAACACAAGTGACTGACTGTGCCCTTGATCTTGAAACATGTTCATCTATGTAGTTCCCTAACGTCACACTCCTCATTTTCTAACTGCCACCTAATTCTCTGTAACCTAAGTTGGGTTCCTGCACATAACAGGTCCTGAGGCGTGGTGCTCACCTCTTGACACATGCTGCCTATAGAGGAGGCACGTCCCCATCATGGCTTAAAATACTATCCATATTCTGTGCCATTCAAATGTGTATTTTCATACACGCCTCTTTTTATTTTTAATTCTAGGCTCCGATATCCAATTACTTACCAGACATTTCAATTTGGAGGTTTCATAAGGGTGTCAAACGTTCATGTGTGCGAGATTGAACTTTTGCTCTTCCCTACGGAGAATGAAATATTTCTTTTCTTATCTGGGTAAGCAGCGTTTCCATCCATCTAGTTGCTTAACTCAAAATGCTTAGGATCCTCCTCATATATGCAATCCTTCCCCAAAGCGACCCGGCCTGTCTTCCAAATTCATCATAAATCCATCTAGTCCTACCTTTTAGTAGAGGGTTTGTCAACCTCATCATCAGTGACATTTTCGGATGTGTAATTCTTAGTTGTGGGAACTGTCCTGTGCATTGTAAGGCAGGACTCTTGCCCTCCAACCACTAGAGGCCAGTAGCACACCTCTTCCCCCCAACACTCACACACACACACACACACACACACACACACACTCATTAGGACAATTAAAAATGTCTCCAAAACTTGCATGGGGGAGAAAGCAGTTCTGGGAAAGAACACCTGCTCGAGTTCAAGGTGGTCTTCTTTCTTGGCAGGCTGTGAAAGAGTTCCAGCGTGGTCCGCCTCATCTTCAGAAAACGTCTCCTCCAATCTCTTCTCCCTATCCCTGCCTGACAAATCTTAAGGTGAAAAGCCGGTCATATCACTCTCTTGATTAAAACTTTCTCATTGTTTTCGAATACATGTGCGATAAAACACAAATCGTCCACGTGACTTGCGAGGCTGCACAGTCGTGTCCCTGCCCATGGCTCTAACTTCATTTTCACACTGTACCCTTTCCCTCTCGCACCATTAAACTCTCTCCAGCTTTTTCCTACCGCAAGGACACGCTATTTTCTCTGCCTGCGTGTTCTTCCTTCACCTGGATAATTAAGATAATTAAGCTTTTCCTCACTTTATAACCACTGGATCCCAGGATAAATTAGGCTTTCCTATTATGTATCTATTACCCTTTTACTTAATTCTATCATCTTTATAATATATACATATACATATATATATATATATATACATACTTTTTTAAATATGAAATTTATTGTCACTTGCGGGAGGGGAAGGAAAACAAAAGAGGTTAGAGAGGGAGGGAGCCAAAACATAAGAAACTCTTAAAAACTGAGAATAAACTGAGGGTTGATGGGGGGTGGGAGGGAGGGGAGGGTGGGTGATGGGTATCGAGGAGGGCACCCGTTGGGATGAGCACTGGGTGTTGTATGGAAACCAATTTGACAATATAATATATTTTTAAATTGCCCTGTAGACTAGAGCAGTGCTACTGAAAACAGCTAGTCCATGGAGTTTGTTACTCTCTGCCATGAGATAAATGGTGTATGCCAACAGGTAAATCAATGCATCACTTCCTTCATTAAGAACATTAGGAAGTCTTGCATGATTAAAATTGTTAGCCTCACTAAATCATAGGTTTGGTAACATCACTGATTTACTGTGGTCTATGACTCATTTTTTTGAGTGGCACATCTCTGACTATAATCTCTGGGTGAGGGGTGGGTGGTGGGGGAAGCAGCCAATAATTCTACTCTTTCTCGTTCAGCACTGAATCCTCTGCTCAAGAACGATCAAAGTTGTATAGTTGTTTTTCTTTTTTTTTAATGTTTATTTATTTTTTGAGAGGCAAAGAGACAGAGCACGAGTGGGGGATGAGCAGATAGAGAGACACAGAATCCTAAGCAAGCTCCAGGCTCCCAGCTGTCGGCATAGAGTCCGATGCAGGGCTCAAGCTCAGAAACTGTGAGATCATGGCCTGAGCCGAAGTTGGACGCTTAACCAACTAAGCTACCCAGGTGCCCATGTCTAGTTCCTTAATGGATAAATTAGGAAATGGATGGCTTTATCACCACCTAAATATCTCCTATCTCATTTTGTCTTTAGACCTCCGAACTTTCCCTTGTTCCGCCTATCCCCCTGGATGCTTCACAAAAACAGCAAAACCAGCAGAAGTTTAACTGCCTTCATAAACAGTCTCCCGGCTCAGATCTGCTTCTATGCCTTTTCACCCACCTAAATTATAGTACACCATCCACGCAACTCTGAAAATGGGATGTCCGGGAGACATCTAGAACCGCCCCCCCCACCCCGCCCCGCTTCCTCACTTCCCATCTCCCATCTTGGATCAGCAAGTCTTGCTATTTTTTTTAATCTCTGAAACATATTAGAATACTTTGCTTTCCTTTCTTGCTGTGTCTCAGCTTTCCTATCTTTGCGACCGCAGGTGGTTCCTCAGTGTGCCCCCAAGCCTCTGGGCCTACCTGTCTCAACTCTGTATCTTGTGCATTTTTTCAGAATGTGCTTTCAAAAGTCTATGTTGACCTCTGCAAACTTGAATTCATATCTCTAAGTATTTTATGCATGTCATTCTATGATCTGACCCCCACCATTATCTTGCACTGGATACCTCTATGCCCTAATTTTATCTTCAAAAGATAGCACACCTCTCCAGCTCAGTTTAAGGGCTGAAGGCAGAGGAGTTACTCAGGCAAGGGGGGTCTTGTTTCAAGAAGCTCGGCGTCGCGAAAGAATGTCAGAAGAGAAGAGATGAAAGGTGAAGCTGGAGACAGACAGGAACCAAATTACGAGCGGTTCTGTCAGCCGTGGTAGGGATTTAGACATCCTTTAAAGGTCCCGAAATCTCTGCAAAATCAAAAATCCTTTGGAACCAATTTGGAGGACGAAGACGACGCTGTATTTATTCTTCTTAGATAGAATCGCATGGCTCAAACTAATGGAAACTATGCAGATTAATTTTTTCTGCCCCTTCTCCGTGTGGATATCTTATGCCGTGCCTCAGAAATAAATCAGTATGTTTGATTATGGGGCATTGTCCTAGATACTACCCAGGGTATGGCTAATCCACCCCATTATCTTTCTGAAATCTGAAAAACTCTGGATTCCCAAACTCATCTGTCCTCGTTGGCTTAGACAAAGGAATATGATTCTGAAGCATTGAGAAACCATCTGTAGGTTATAAACATAAGTAGAACTAGATCAAATTTGCCTCCTACAAGGATGATTCTGGCTACAATGTGAAGACTGGATCAGAGGGTCTCCTAGGAGTATGAAATGGGTCCCAGGGTTCAGACCATGGTAGTATGATTCAATCGTCTATATTCTTAACCATAGTGCTTGGCTGCCTCCAATAAAAATGATAAAAACCCAGGAACACATAGAATGATATGAGAAGGGGCCCACGTGGCACCCTGAGAAACTTTTACATTTAAGGAATTTGCAAAGAGGAGCCTGCAAAACACGGGAGTTAATAGCCAGTGAAGTAAAATGAAACTCAGGAGTGTAACAAACAAAATCAATGTAAAGATGTGTTACAAAAAAAGGGAAGTAGTCAAAAAAGTATCGAATATTGGAGAAAGGTCAAATTAGGTAGATATTGCCCCTGGATTATAAACATGTCATGATCAGAGACAACATACATTCATTTCTTTCTTTTTTCTTTTCTTTTCTTTTCTTTTCTTTTCTTTTCTTTTCTCTTTTCTTTCTTTTCTCTCCTTTTCTCTTCTGTTTTCTTTTCTTTTCTTTCTTTTTTTCTTTTCTTTTCTTTCTAATTTGGAAATGACCACAATTGCAACAGTGCCTGCCTAGCACATAGTGGATATTTCAAAAGTAATAACAGCTAATTTTTTAAAAAAAAATTCAATGTTTATTTTTGAGAGAGATGGGTGGGGGAGAGGCAGAGATAGAGGGAGACACAGAATCTGAAGCAGACTCCAGGCTCTGAGCTGTCAGCACAGAGCCCAACGCGAGGCTCAAACTCGTGAACCATGAGATCATGACCTGAGCCAAAGCTGGACGCTTAAACACCTGAGCCACCCAGGCGCCCTTCACAGCTGAATTTGAGGGTTCTTCCTACGTGCAAAGGAGTCTGCATACATTATTTCGTTTGATCCTTAAAAGAGCCCTGGGAGGCAGGTGCTCTTATTATCTTCATTGAGAGACCCAGAGAGATGAAATATAGGGCCCAAAGTCACGTGGCTAGTGAGCAGTAGAACCAATATTTGAATCTGGTTTGAATTCGGAGCTCATGCCCTTAACCGCCGTCCTGTCCTGCTTCTCCAAGGGACAAAAGACCACACATCTGTAGACCACAGGGGCCTCTTGAGCCTCAAATTCAGTTCTAACCTTCTTGGATGCCGAAAAGAAAGGGAAGCAGTGCATAGTACTAATGTCCTCCCATCTTCCATGTGTTTGCTCAAGGGTCACTGCTTTTTGGTTTTTTGTTGTGTGCTGTTGAGTATACTCGACACAAAATGTTACATTACTTTCAGGTGTAGAGCATAGTGATTCCACAACTCTATACATTAGGCGCTGCTCACTGCGAGTGACGCTTCCTTACAAATGGACGGCCCTTACCGATTTTATAAAATCAGCAACCAAAGCTATCCACATAGTATTTAGCAATATGAGGAAGTGCAACCCCAGTGGGCCAATGACTCTTGAAAAACATCAAAGGAAAACATGAACAGGTTCAAAATCCATAAAAGTTTAGCTGAGTAGACAGAAACATTTCTGCACATGATGGTAGAAAAAGGATATCAAATAACTTATGGTGTCATTTTTTAATGTTTCTTTTTGAGAGACGGAGCGTGAGTGGGGGAGGGGCAGAGAAAGAGGGACAGAGGATCCAAAGTGGGCTCCTCGCTGACAGCAGTGAGTTGGATGCGGGGCTCTAACTCAGGAAATGTGAGCTCCTGACCTGAGCAGAAGTCAGATGCTCAACCAACCGAGGCGCCCCAAAATTTATTTTATATTTCTCTTAGTATCTGGCATTTTCCCCACTTGGACTATTCTTTGTATAATGATGACAGAACATGTATCTCTGAGAGAAACTAAATAGTTGGTGGTCAGTCAATTCTTGAAGTGAGGGGTTGCAGCCAAGGAATATAATAGAAAGAAACAGTACCTATAGGAGTATGAAGAGGCAAAAGCCAGTCCTATGGGCTAGTCTGTATTCAGTGGTAGAAAAGTAGTTTTCACAGAGGACGCTGGGATGACAGTTCAGGTTTTGGGAATTGCAAGATCTACAATTTAAAGAACGGAAGGCTTTGAATTCATAGTGTTTGGAAAAAGGATAGTTCCTAGCTGCTGATGGGCTTCTACAAACTCTGTCTCAAGTCACTACAGAGAGACCTATCTAGGCAGAGATTGGGAGAACAGAGTTCAGTGGGTTGACACTGTAGCTGGGGTAAGTGAGGCCACAAGATAAGACTTAGGTAGACCAGGAATTCTGTAAAAGGACGAGAAGTTTCCAACCCAGCAGCTGTAACCTATTATCACGTTATCTAAGTCATTTGTTATCATGTCAGGGAGTATCTGAACATTCCCTGCTGGCTTAGATGGCTTATGTGCTCGCCCTGTGGGTGAGACGTTCTTGACAGCCGACTTCAATATCCTTCTCCAATTTACATAAGAGTATCTCCTTAGTGTGTTGTCTAGCTTAAAACAACTAGATCAACACTCTTATAAATATGCTTCCTTGTATTTTGTAGGTGAAAGCCAGCTTACAGTTTTGCCTTGGATTTCAGATGATTGCTGTGTACTCAGAACAGTGGGTCACCATTGCTGTTGTAATTTGTGACTCAGAGGGTCATTTACAGGATGCCGAGATACAGTCCTTCTCTTTCCTCCCTGCTTATGGTATTATATTTTGTTGTGGTTCTTTTCTCAATCATTCCTCATGTGGTGTGCCATATAATAAAGCATGTACCTATGTTCAGTAGCAACTAATGTGTGTGACAGAAATGGTTCATAAAAGACAAAGATCATTCCATGATCATGATACTCCATGAGAATCAAATGAGTTTTGTGGAAAAATAATTCTTGGCTCTCTTTACCAGCTGGATGAATATGGAATGTCTCATATAAGTGGACTTATATTAGCTAAGAAATTGGAAATTTCAGCCCAAATTCTTTTAAAAAGTAACCTCCCATCAAACTTATAGCATGTAAATTTTTAATGGCCTCTTAGGGGCTGTGTTTAGAAGCAGTAAAGCAAATACCAAATTATTTTCTTCAAGCACATTGAAAATTGAGGAACAAATAAAAATTTCCAAAGCAATGTTACAGATATCACATTTCCATGTTATGTGAGGACGGGTGTTACATCTAAAAAGCCCCGATTAACCTTGATAGAGGAATGTTGTGGCTTGAAGGCCAGACAAGCTCTGGAGGGAAGACCAGGACTGAAAACACTGCCCAGTGGGATCACAGTGTAAAAGAAATATTAAAAAAAAAAAAAAAAAAAAAGTCGTTGAGGTGCCTGGGTGGCTTATTCAGTTAAGCGTCCGACTTCTGCTCAGATCATGATCTCCCAGTTTGTGGATTTAAGCCCCATGTTGGGCTCTGTGCTGACAGCTCAGAGTCTGGTGCCTGCTTCAGGGTCTGTGTCTCCCTTTCTCTCTGCCCCTCCCCCACTTGCCGTCTCTCTCTCTCTCTCTCTCTCTCTCTCTCTCTCTCTCTTGCTCATAGACAAAAAATAAAAAATAAATTAAAAAATAAAAAAGGAGTGCCTGGGTGTCTCCATTGGTTAAGCGTCCGACTTTGGCCCAGGTCATGATCTCATGGTTCATGAGTTTGAGCCCCGTGTCAGGCTCTGTACTGACAGCCTAGAGCCTGCTTCGGATTCTATGTCTCCTTCTCTCTCTGCCCTTCCCTGTTCACACTGCATCTCTCTCAAAAGATAAACATTAAAAAAAAATTTAAAAAGATGAATAGAAAAAGCATTATAAGGGAATTCTGAATTAGGTTGACCCAAGATAAAATGTGTGTGTGTGTGTATACTATAAAAGTATTGGCTTAAACTATGTCAAAATATATTTCTGATGTTTGGTAGGGAATAGAGCACACTATTATGTACTTTAGTGGATATTTAAAATGCTTAGGAATTGAGAGTATAAATGTTTGGTTTTAGGCTATATGAAATAATGTGATGTTTATGGCTCATGCAACCAGAGAGTTATGTCAAGGGACCCACGTGCATTTATTTTTTGGACATAAGTTCTATACATTTATAATCTAATAATAGTTAACATTTATAGAGTGCTTTCTATATTCAAGGAACTCTTTTCGTGGCTTTGGATATCTTATCATCCGTTCCTCATCATAAACCTGTGATATAAATACTATCGTTATCTCTCTTTTACATTAAAGGAAATTGAATTTTTGAGAGGTCCTACAGTATGTACAAGACAAATAGCTAATAAGTGTGCGAGTCGTGGATTCAAATACACATGGTGTTTCCTTAGGAGTCACATGCTTGGATAGCTTAAATGGGTTCCCTTGCACAGCAGACAGGCTAATGCACAAGTTAAAAAAAAAAGTGTGATCATCTAAATGCTCAAATATTCTAAGAAATGATTCTGAAGCACAAAAACTCGGAAGATCTTCTAGGTGGAAAAACGAAACTAGGGATCCTGACTGTGGTATTCTGATGATCAAGCAATCCCATTGATTGGAGGGTGGCGTGGGAGCCCAGGCACAGTTTGGGTTGTTGGTTGGTTAACAGACAGGAGAGCCCCGACTCTGTACCTACTGCTAGAAGGAGCTATCCTAATTCCATTGCTTTTGGGGAAGAAGGAGTTTCTGGTAATAATCAAGTCATGAATTACAAACAAGTCCCATCATTCAGGAGTCAAAGGCCTATTAACCAACCGGAGCTTTGGGGACAGCATCAGGTTCACATGGATTCAGCAGCTTGAAGGCACTGCACCTTCATTCTCTATCCATATTGGCAAAACTTCAAAGTTCAACAGGCAAAGATAAGATGTCTGTTGCTCATCCACTTTGAGTTCCAAGACTATTAGTAATTTTGTTTTTGTTTGGCATTCCCAACAAAATCATTAATAGAGTAATAACTAAAACTATTGTCCCCAAGAATGGGATCTGGTGGGCTTGTGGGTGCCAGGTGGCTCTTCGTTCCAATACTCTTATTTGTTTGTTTTTAACTTTTCAGTGGCTGTCATCACACGCTGCAACAAGTTATAGAGGTTTATCCAAAGCAGTACGTCAGCAAGTAAGGGCTCTTTTAAGGAAGGTTTGCATATTTTTGCCTGAAGAATGAAACAGCGAATGAAGATTTAAGCAAGGAGATATATTAAATGAGTTACAACTAAACCTTAGAACACAAAATTGGTATTTCTCCATTGTTGAAAAAAACAACCATCATTTTGCTTCTGTCTGCAAAAGTGATGCTCTTTGCATATATTTTGGTATCTCAGTGATGAAGACCAAAGTCTATTCTATGCTTTCCCTACTTGCTAAGAGACAATTGACATGTGGATGTTAATTGCCATGTAAATGATAAGCACATCATATATCAAGGGGGATGTGCTCAGAACAAAGATGCCTGAAGCACAGTGCCCTCAATAAATTGAAAATCTAACCTTCTACTCTATATTCCATAATTCTCATATATATTCCTCATAATAGCCCTGTGAGTTAACTAATATTATTTTCATCTTTTGTATAAAAAAAGTGTATAGTGATACATTAAGTCATGTGTTAAAAATTATTTTAATAGGGGCGCCTGGGTGACTCAGTCGGTTAAGTGTCTGACTTCGGCTCAGGTCATGATCTCACGGTCCGTGAGTTTGAGCCCCACATCAGGCTCTGTGCTGACAGCTCGGAGCCTGGAGCCTGCTTGGGATTCTGTGTCTCTCTCTCTCTCTGCCCCTTCTCCACTCACGCTCTGTCTCTCTCTTTCCCTCTCTCTCACAAATAAACATTAAAAGAAATTGGAGAACCTGGGTGGCTCAGTCAGTTAAGAGCCCATCTTCGGCTCAGGTCACGATCTCGCAGTTCACTGGTTCGAGCCCCGCGTCAGGCTCTGTGCTGACAGCTCAGAGCCTGGAGTCGGCTTTGGATTCTCTTTCTCCTTCTCTCTGTCCCTCCCCACTCTCACTCTGTCTCTCTCTGTCTCTCAAAAATAAACATTTTTTTAAATTAAAACAATTATTTTAATAAAAACTTTATACAGCCAAAAACCTAAGACTGGGTCTCTCTGTCTCCAGATCTCATTCCTCAGCCTTACCTTCTAGTTAAGCCACACTATCAATCTACAAATGTAGAAGACCAATGCATGATGCAGATGAGGTAAAGCTTTCTTACTAAGCTTTTTTAGCACCTAAGACCCCTCAGAAGATAGGATTAAAACGGAGAGGATAGGAGACAGTCCCAGGCAGAGCGTTAACGCACGTACAAAAGGTATGGAGCAGGAAAGTAAAAAGTAAGCCATTTGAAAATTCACAACCTTATTCTTTTCCCGTCAAGAATCTGAAAATGAAAAACTGAATAGAGTTCCATCTCATGACTTCAGGAAATGCAGGCTTGCTGTACAAAGCATTCCCCTTCATGTGTTGACAATCGATTAGGAGAACATTTCCACATCATTCTCTCAGAATGAAGTTTGCGGCTCCCGAGGATGTGCTAAATGTGGTTTGACTGTTTGTTTTTCCTGCTTTACCTAGCGCAATAATAGACCCTGAGAAATCACCCTCAAATTGTTGAAGCTAAAGCATTTTTCCAATTTGGCTTATAAGCTGGAGAAAATGAACAGTCACTGACACCTCTTCACCTTGCACAATCCATAGGACACAGAAAGTGAAGTCCTCTGGAATCAATTTTATAGTCAAGACATTAACCTCTGTGGTCATTTGCCCGGCAGGAAGAGTAAGCTGTTAAAAACACAGAATCAGCCACTATTCACTCTTTTTATGATTATGAGTGTGATAACAGCTTCCCTTTCAATTACATGACTGGGATTATTTTGCTGGTAAAGTATCAAAAAGAGAGTGCACATCAAAGACAAATTTAGATGCTAACCATTTGCAAAAATTCCCCGAAATAGGGACAATGCTTCATTGTCCAAGGGATAGATTTTGACCAAGACTGATTTTGACTAAAAATTACAATATTATCTGGCCCAAAGGACTTGGGAAAAAACTCACGTAGGGTCTCTGAAACTCCACCATGGTGAGGGTGGGGGGACTATAATCTTCTTTCCTTTGGAAATTTGCAATATGCTTCAGTATAGTTTAAAACTTGGAAAGAGGAAGAAAGCAAACTTGTTGAATTTGGTTAGTCCAATATTCATCACATAAATGTACATTTGTTTCTAATCTGTTATGTGTCCCTTAAGACCGATGGTCCAAGTGATAAACATTGGGAAGTGGGGTTTTAGTCATTTGGAGTAGAAGACTTTCACTGACTCCATCAAGAAGCAAAAAGGAGATTGATGGGAAATCTTACAATTTCTGAGATAGACACCTGGTGAACATAGAAGAAAAGGAAAACTTTGGGCAATTTGTAATCCTTTGACTTTTACTCACGACCCCCATATCCACCCTTGGCAGATTAAGAGCTTTCTTATATCAGTGATGACTGTGTCTTGTCGCTTTAACTCACAGACGTTAGCGTGCCCATATGAATCTTCCAGAAACACCTGTTATAAACCGTATATCACATCTAACCAATTGATAGTCTACTTAGATTGTCAACATATGGTTAACTTTCCTTTGACTGTTTCTTTTTTTCAATTAATTATAGACCCACAGCAAGTTGCAAAACTTGACCATAGAATCCCTTGAACTTCACCCAGTTTCCTTCAATAGTGACATCTTAACTAACTGTTCTACAATGTCAACACCAGGAAATTGACATTAGTGCAAAACTGTCAGTCAGACTACAGCCTTATTCAGTTTTACCAATTTAAACATATACGCATTTGTTGTGCGTGTGTGTGTGTTTGTATAGTTGTGTTTTATCCCATGATAGAATTTATCCCATGATAGATTCATGTAACCACTGTTGCAATAAAGGTGGGAGCTATTGGTTAACTTTTTCATGTTAGAAAAATTAAAAAGGGTAATGAATCTGAAAAATGGACCACCTGTTGCGGCTATTACATTTACATAATGTTATTTAGTTTAATTAAATCTGAGGTTTTAAAAGAGTGAATCTTGTTTTTCCTAAACAGTGATATCAAGCAGTGGTGTAGCAATTGAACTGAGGTGAGGGGCAGGGCAGGGCAGGGCAGGAAGAAAATGTAAAGTCAAAATATCACACCCCTGTGTCCCTTTTCCACACATCACTATAGCAGACACAGTGCCATCAGAAAAGCAGAAGTTGAAAGGTAGGTCTTTCCATGCCACGGTGTATATAATTTCCCTCTCTTCTTATTTTCTATATTAAAGAAAAAAATATTGTTCACATGGATTGCATGTTTTAATATGTTTTACAATTCACATTTCTGATTTCACATACTGTTGTCAGAAATCATGAAAGACTTTGAGTTAGGGGACATTGGAATGAATTGCTATGTGGTTTGTCTCACTCAGCTTTCAGGATATCTCCACTTTATATTGCTTTTCATCTGTTTTGTTGCAGAAAATTGATAATAATGCGAATTATTCTCGTCTGTAGAAATTGAAATGATTTCCATCCAGTGCCATTGACTTCTCTGTAGAGTGACCACTTTGTAGCTGTCTTTGTAAATTCATTTCAGCATTTCCGACAGCCTTCATAATTGTGTTCTTTGAATTCTCCTTTGAACCAGTTGTAACTTTTTATTCATTCATTTATTAATGAGTGAACTAAGATGTTTCAGTTGTGTTTGTTTTTTACTTACGTGAGAATCATGATTTGACTATTTGAGAAGTTCTCTCTTAATGCTATTATGTTTTAGATCGTGTCACATTTTATATATTTGCCTTCCATTCCTCCCTTTCCAGGCCACAAAGAAGAATTTAAACTGCGGTAGGGGCATTAACAGTCTCACCCCCCACATGATACTATTACCATATCACATGAATTGTTTTTTAATGCTGAAAGAAATCTTAGAGATCACAGATCATCAAGGACCATCTCATTTTACATACATGGAAGACAAAACCCAGAGAAGTGAAGTGATGTATATAAGATCAAAATCTAGTTAACAAGGGAACCAGGAATAGAACCTGAGTCCCAACACATGTTTTACTTGCTCTCCTTCCCTATACATGGTACCATACAAGGGAAAAGATTTCAAAAGCCTGGTCTACCTATAGTAATCCTACATATAGCAACATTTTTCTAAGCTAAAAATTTGGTGTATATTTCACAAAAAGATCAATATTTCTTTAAAACCCAGAGCATCGAAAAGATACACCAGAACATACACACTAACAAAAAATAATAGAGTGCCCAGTTTGGGTTCCATTGAGTTAAATATCCACAATCTCATTTCTCCTTATTATTTTATGCTTGCTTATGAGGATCTACATCGTTGCAAAGGATGAGGCTTCAAATGGAACATTACTAAAAGTTTATAATTTTTAGTGGATTAATCAGCTGGAAGGAGTGATGGACAGAGGTTATTTTTCTCCAGGTTGCTTGTCCAATTACAGGGGCTATCTTAGAACAAGTACAGTTTATCCAGGGAAAGACCACAGTTCAATAAGGGAATACTCATTATTTGACAATAATAATGATTGTGTACAGAGTGCTCAACATCGCTAGAAGCCTGTGTAGTCTGCACACACAAAAAATGCGATCATGCAGCAGTTTGATGAGTCATTTACATACACAGACTGGCCGGCAAAATACACAGTTTACAGAAGCAGGTAGGTTGGGTGGCAGAAACAGGGTCTACCACCCAGAAGTGGCAACTATTATGTCCCTAGACCCAAGACTCCGTGTCAGCAGCATGGTGGGGCCCGCAGGAAGCAGCAGTTCTTGCCTGGCGTGCATATGACAGTCAATACACATCCTAGTTACAAAATAGAGGTAAATGCAGTCCAGAACTGGGGCTTGGGGAGAGTGGGTGGAAGCCTGGGGTGCAGCATTTAAGGAGGCAATCCCTTGCACAACCCTGACAGTGAGTGGCCTCTTAAGAATGAGACGCTGCAGTAAAGCAAATCAATGGAATGAGGATAGACACAGCAGAACACTAGGAAGTCAGAAAACCCCTATAGGGACAGTATGGGGAACTCCTGGAGGAACAGTAGGTAAGGCATCGTGAGAGGTATGATTTCCTGTTGAATAGCTGCCTAAAATATTTGGAACTTGAGAAGCAACTCATGTTCCCTTAATTGGGAGTTCAGTGCCTTCTCAAGTTGTAGTGTGCATCCCTGAAGTCTACCCTGTGTGTGTTAGCATTTTATTAGACTGTTAATTGCAACTGAATGAGTCCCCAGTCACATAAATAAGCACATTAATTTTGCTTCCCAAGAATGAGCCCACAGGACCACTCCTGCATATCAAATGTGAAGGTTGTTTTTTATCATTGACATCTTGTCACACCAGACACAAGGCTCAGGCTTTGTCAAGCATGGGTGTCGCTTCTGTCTCGATTTCTGGACCCCTAGGGCTGCACCATCTCACTTTTAATTATTATGTAATCTCTTAGCTCTTGTAGTCCACATATTATAGTTCAATGAAAAGAACTCGCACTCTTCCTCCTAAAACCCCACACAATATTCTTCCAAGTGATTGTGCCATTGCTTAGCATTTACCTCTTTCTGAGGTTCCTCTGGTACCCACTGACACCCACCCTTCACACCGAGATCATGGGAGGAAGTTTGTCTCTTTCACTACACGTGAACTAGCCCTTTACAGGCAAAAGTCCTTGTCTCTTCTAAGCCCCCAGCATTCCTCACAAAAGAATGTCATGCAAAGTTGTAGTTCAAGATATATTTAGTGAGCTGACTTCACAGCAAGGAGCCGATGTCATGTTGTAAGGGCATTAGAAGTGGGGTAGTTATGAGTGAGCAGACTGAGGTTGAAAGGCCAGTGCCCCTCCTCACTCTTAGCTTCTTCTTAGGCAATGATAAAGTCCAGCTTTCCATTACACTCTGTCACCATCATCCAACAGTCATCGACCGGTGTTACCTGGTGCCCAGACTCATAGGACATCAGAGGGTGGATGTGGAAAAGAGCAGAGTGCACATAAGAGGTAAACATTATGGAGAGAGACGGGAGGGACAGAGAGAGCAAGAGAGAGAGGAGGAGGAGGAGGAGGAGGAGAGGGAAAGGGAGAAGGAGGAGAAGGAGGAGAAAAGAAGGAGAGAAGGAGAGCAGAGAGGTGAGGGAAGAAAAATAGGAAGATGGAAATCAGCAGCGATGAGAGGCCGAGAAAAGTACCATGCAAAGAATGAAGGGAGCAAAAGGCATTCGTTTTGCCTGATCCCTGAAATCTGCATCTTCATACTATACTTGGAAATGGTTACAGATTAGCGGTATGCGGATGTATGCATTTCCTCTCCCCTCCCTTGCCTCTCCATTTCAATTTTTAGCATCTCACCTCAAAGATGCTCAGTGGGGAAAAATCTCTAAGAGTGGGGGAAATCGCTTAGAGTGGGGGAAAATCTCGAAATCATTCCAGTACTAGATGTTCCGTGTCACTGGATGTCCCTTCCTTCCATCTTGGAGTTGTTCTCTGTTTAAAACATTCTCCGTACTCATCACTCCTTGTGGGGCCTTCCTTGTCTCAAGTTAGAAACTTCTAGTTTCACTAGGCTTGCTGAATGTGTCCCCAGGACTCTCTCACTGGCTAGGCCACTGTGACCCCTTTGAGTTTACTTTCTCAGAAGCTTTCTTTACTCTACCTTCTACTCGTCCCACGTTATACTGGGAAGAATTACTAGCCCCTCCTCACTGCTAATGATGAAATTCAGTCTCACAGAATCTTGTTTTCTTACTGGGAAAAATTTTTAAGTGTTTATTTGCACCAAAGTCAATGAGTAACTCTGCACCTAGATGACACATTTTGATTAATTATAACTCTTTAGAGGTGAGTGACAGAAATCTTCTTTTATTTTAATTATTTTAATTAGTTTCAACCAAAAGAAGGCTTTATTGGCTCATATAATCCAAGTACAGGAAGGGCTAATAAAGCTGGCTTAAGGGATGATGGAAACCGGAGTCTCCTGGGTCACTAGGAACTTCTACATCCCTCTTCTCTATTCCTCTATTTTCTGTCTCTTGGGTGGGTTACTGGGCCCAGAAGACCTGGTTCTGATGCCTCCGTGCTTAGCCCATCACTGCCTTGGATATAAGAGAAAAGAAGCTCTCTTTTCTCAGGTTCAGTTAGAAAAAGCTTGGGGAAAAGGGATCAGGGAAGACAAATCAATACACATTCATGGCACATGATTAGAGTAAATGGTAAATCTTTGTTGGTGTCTCTCCCACTCATGATGAGTTTTCACTTAACATGTCATGAAAAAGTTTGAACTGAATTCTGACACTACATTTAGCCTCTGAGACAAAAACTTGCTCAAGTTGAAAATAAACACAAAGGGTGTCCTGCCTGGGATCTGCATAGTATCCTACAAAAATGTGTTCTCTTCTCACTGCCACTACTGGGCAGTGGATCCCAAGGATACTTATGTGGGTTATAAGGTTCAGAACATTGAAAGGTATCTAACCATACCTCTAATTCAGTGAAGAAGTCACTAAAACAAACAGACATGGTGGCTATTCATTTTCTACTTGTTGAGAAACTGAATAGCTTCAGTGTACCCAGGTCATAATAATTTTGTAAATTTATAATTCACAAATATATATTTCTTTATAACGAGCCAAAATATTTCTCCCTATAACTCTTCCCATTGCTCATTTTAAACCTTCAGACTCTGTATATCTTTCTCTCTCTCTCTTACACACACACGCACACACACACACTGAATAACCCATATTACCATATATTTAAAGACAGTCACGATGTCCTTCAACCCCTAACACTTCATATTTTCTCTTTTTCATGTCAATATAGCAGATTTACTCAAATAGTTTATATATTTTATGAATGCTTTTTCACCTGGTTGACATCTCTGGACAAACTCTAATTCAATACTGCTTTGAAAATGTAAATTCAAAACCAACTATAATTGGTAGAAGAAGGTGTCTTCACTAAAAACATGATGAGAATATTGGCTTTATATGGGCATACTCTCAAAAATAAAAATCCTTTCCAGCTTTGATGGTGGAAGACATACACACTTATTAGGTCTTAGGCAGTGGAGTCCCCCCCAAATTTCACCATACACCTGCTGCCTTTTCCTAGGGAAATCCAAAACCATTTCCTAGGTGTTCTGAAGCTCTGGAGCCCCAAAGATAGATCGCAAATCAAATTTTGAAAATCAATAAGGAACAATGAGAACGTATCAGATGCAAGAGTGAATGAGTTTATTAGGTCAAACAGAACTGACTTCCTGCAAGAAGAATTTATGTAATTCTGAGTCAATTGTTTCAAAATTACACACATGCACTTAATATTTTGGTCATTCATTAATTTCACCGTCTGAAAGAACTAGACAGTCAGCCAGTACTCGATGCTGGAGAAAGGGTGAAGAGCGAGGGGTGAGAGGGGTTAGCTAACATTACTGAAACCCTTTGAGAGCAGCTCTAAAAAGAGACTGAAGTATTTTGCTCAAAGTGTCTGGAAGCTCAATAAGTTGATCTACAGAAGGCCGATCTATAGGTTGGCCTGTAACATGATGACTGACAGCTCCTGGAGGAGAGGTAGGTTGGGCGGCAGAAACTGGATCCATAGCTCAGGGAAGGGAAACCACAGACTCCATAACCCAGGGGTTTGAAGCCACTGGATCCACAGCCCAGAGAGTAGAAGCTTCTGGACCCACAGCCCACAGACCCAGAATAAGTCGTCTGGAAGGGACCGCAGAACGTGGAGGTCCTCGGGCGGGAGCAGGACGTCTGGCAGGGGCTGGACACCACGCAGGACGTCTGGCAGCTGGTGGGCTCACAGGAGGTCTCTTGACAGCCGCTGTAGAGGGAGGAGCCCAGCTGGCAGGTGCTGGGAGAGCAGAGGTCAGTACGGTAGACCAGGTTGCTGGGGGAAGAAGAGCCACAGGAGGAGCTTGGGTAGCGCGGGTAGCCCCCAAGGGACTGGGAGGCGACGTTTCCAGAACAGCAGCTGTAGGTCATGTTGGCAGGAGATGGGAGTTCAGCTGAGTGAGCGTCAGAAGATGCTCTGAGTTTCAATGCCATGGTCGGGACTCCATGTTATATATACTCTTAGACCTGGGTGTGTCACCGTCCAGATGTCCCTCCTCCACGCTTGTCATTTTATGCAAGAAGGCCTCTCTAGGTTATTGCTTAAGTCTCATTTATCACGTCTTCACATAATTGTGCTTCAATCACTCTGATACACTTAGGAAGAATCTACTCAATTTAATTCCCCAGAAATTCTCTGTGATTTGATCTTTGAAGTTATATGTCATCATATTCCCAAATAGCCTCCGCCTTATGGTCCATGTGGATGGTGAGTCCTTGCCCTACCAAATGGAATTGCATAAGCTTCCTCTTCACTTCCACGAAGTTATCAGGAGAATCAGTGGTTTGTCCTTTGCCTCACAAGCACGTTAGAATGGATTTCTCCAAATACTAACTGCATTCAGCAGCACCGACAATCAGTTGAACCTTTTACTCTTTTTCTATTCGAATCAATCCATGTAATTTCTGATATCTATTAATTTAGCTTAATTAAATTGTAGATCCATTGGCAAAGCACTCAGCCTGCCTTTTTCTGTGATATGCCTGGCGTTCTCATGTCTTGTGCTTGTCACTGGAATTAAGGGGTATGGATATTACCCTTGGTGTTCATGCCCATGGATTTCCTTAAAGGGAATACAAGCTTAAAAGCCTTCCTTAGAGGATCTTCTTTTAAGAGGCAAATACAACACTTTGAGTGAGACTTTAAATAGAAGTGTTGGCTGGAACTAAGTTTCTGCATATATTTTCTGATGAGTCGGTCTTGTAGCAAGCATTATTTTCTGGTTTTGCCCAAGTCAACATACAGTTTTGTTGTTGTTGTAAAGGACATATCCTGAGTTGCAGTTATTAATTTTCATCTAAAATAATATTTCAGGAATTAACATTTAACATCTTCTGAGGCCACTAACTTGAAATATTAGAGCAACAGGGGTTTTTAGTATCTTTGGTCAACCCACACATTGAAAAATTATGCCTCAAAGAGGTTCAGTAAATTTCTCCTAACTGCTAAGAAATACAGAAGCTCGAACCACGGTCTCCTTATGCAGAGTCAAGATTCAAATACTCTGCAAATATAAAAGCAAATTTAACTTTAACTTGTCTCAGAAAAGTATCTATTAAGCTTATTTATACTACGATATAAAAGCCTAATAAAAGCCTTATTTACCTCTCCTAAGAATATTTGCATTGAATAGTGTTCAACAGTAGAATTCCATGCATCACTGATCTGTATGCATTTGAAGTATATTTTACTTTCTAGCTCAAGAAAGAGAAAAGAACCTGGATAACCCATACTTAGATTAATGGGGGAAAAAATAAGGAAGAAGAAGAAAAAGGGCTGTTTCTTATCTGGTTTGTGCCCATTCGTCTTCTTTAGAATCTGACATTTTATTTGGTTTAACTAAGAGGAATGGCATTTACAATTGTCATTGAAAAGAAAGCTCCTTAACTACCTGAAAATTACCTTGCTGAATTCCAAAGCACGCTGCTTCAGAGCACTTAGTTACTTTGTTTTATGATTATCTCTCCCATGCAGAATCCAAAGTGTGGCATGCATCACATGAAGTGCCCTTGTGCAATATTTAAACCATCACTCTGATTCACTGAAGGAAAATAAGTTATGCTTTATGAATGGACACCTATTAAATTTACTAAAGAAGTATGTACCACCCCCAACACATGGGATGCCTTAAAATGCCAGACTTTAACTCCATTACAATGCATAATCTTTCTTTCTTCCTCTTAATCCTTGATTCTACTTAAAAAAAAAAAGACTTTCTAAGACTTTCTAACATTCAGAAGTTCTTGCTTTTCCAGGCCAGATCCCTAGTCCTGGGAATTAACATTGAAATAACTCTGGAATAAGTCAATTCCAATTAACATCTCCCACACCCATTCCTAATTAGGCTAACACTTTTCATTAGTCATTTGTGCACTTTGTACAGATACTAGTGAATAGCTCATAAATGCTAATAAATGCGTCTCTCTGAAAGGAAGAGAAAAACAAAATTAAACTGAAGTGACTATTAAGTTCAGAGGTAGATCCTGGACTAATAAAACACTCCTATAAGCACAGGCAAAGTGTTTAAGGAAAAAAACAAAACAAAACAAAAAACATCATCTGGATAGGTCAGAAGAAAAATGCTACATTGCAAAACATTTTTTTTGAAACGAAAAAATACCAATACTACATAGAATAACCAGGCATTAGAGGACTCACTGGCCACAAGTAACTTAATGACATGAATTCCTTGAGTAGTGATTGTTCTTCCAGGGCACTGCCTGTCATCAGGTTCAGTCTTTAAGACGACGATCTCTTTCGCAACGTTTTCAGATATTTTTCAATACCTTTCAAAGTAAGCAAATGTTAAAGGTTGTAGTAAAGTACGGGCAGAAAGACCGATTTCTGGGTAAAGGATGAGGAAAATCACTCCGTCTCTCTGCCCTGGCCTCTGTCTCAGGCACCAAGCAAGCTGGCCAAGGTAGCAAGCTGCTACTTTGCCAGAGGTCACCTGTCTCGTTGGTCGACTCTGCTGGCGCTGGCACTCCTCTTAGATCACCACAGCCCCTTCCTGCTTCATACTGACCATTTTAAGTCTATACTCTTACTTTATTTTTTAAATTTTTGTTTATTTTTGAGACAGGGAGAAAGACAGAGTGTGAGCAGGGGAGGGGCAGAGAGAGGGGGATCTTTCCAGTGGAAACCCATTCAGTCTGCAGGAATCTTCCAGGAAATTTTCTGCACACATATTAATAAGTGTATGCACTTTGTTGTTTCGTTATTATTGTTTTAAGTTCTAAGAACGCAGTCTTATTGCACATATATTTGTAAATACATTTTTTCACTAAAAATTACCTTTAAAATATATTCATGTTGATATTTATATATTTCTATCTTCACTTCAGTAGCACGTTCAAGTCCCAGGCACTGTTCGAAGGACTTTGTTACAAATATCAGCTCATTGAGTCTTCCTAATAATCTACTCAGCACATACTGCCATGGTTCTTATTTTAGAGAGGATGAGAGTTGAGTGACTCGCCCATGGCCACTCGTGTAGTCGGTAGCAGATACAGGATTTGAACCCAGATACTGGTTCAATCGTCAAGAGTTTGTGCAAACAGCCACTTTATTATAATATAATGAGCTGGTTTCTTTCTGTTGCTACCATATAGAATTCTTCAGTATAACACTATCACATGTTACTTATCTATCTCCTTATTATTTTTGATTCCTCACTATCGCAAATCATGTGGCAAGGAGCATATTTGCGCCCACGCCCACGTCTAGAGTTTCCATCAGGTATATACGTAGAGGTAGAGTTGCTAGGAATTTTCAGTTCCATTTTCAATTTTAGCGTAGTAATTAGGAGCATGGCCCTGCATTCAGAGGGGCTGGGTTTGAATCCTGACTCCATCATTTGCCAGGGATATGACCAAGACTCATTCAAGTTTATTTTTTTGTTATTACCTTTTATCAATGGTTCCATAGAGTTATTCTGCTTTTCCAGATTATTTTCTTAGGAGTTCTTTGTGTTTTCTTTATTTTATGCCTTCATCTTTGGTATGTTGCAAATAGACCCCTCCACTTGATTGTTTCACTGTTTTTTTTTTTTCACTTTTTTTTTTTTTTTAAGGTCAGCTCTATTGAGGTAAAATATACACATAATGAAATCCGCCTCTGTTAGGCGTACAGCTCAATGAGTTGTGACAGACATATGCAGTCATGTAACCACCAACGCAACAGAAATACAGAAGCTTTCCATTATCACCCAAGGTTTCCTTGTGCCTGTTTGGGTCGATGGCTTCCCACCATGTATCTGCATTTCTGTCCATATAGGCTCTTCTTTTCGGAAATGCGCTCTACATGGAATCGCCCATTACACAGCTTTTTGTGGCTAGTTTCCTTTACAGAATACACTGCTTTTGAGTGTCATTCGTGTTGTCATAGAGTTCAATAGCCCCTTCCTTTTCATCGCTAAGTGGCATTTCACTGTATGTATGCTCTCCATTCACTATCCATAACATTTAGATGATTTCCAATTTGGGGCAATTATGGAGAAAGCTGCCATGAACACTTATATGCAGGTTTCTTCATAGACATACTTTTTTTTTTTCATTTTCTCTAGATAAATTTTTGGGCGTGGGATTGCTGGATGATATGGGCAACTGCGTGTTTAGCATCACAAAAACACTGCTACCCTGTTTTTCCACGGTGGCTGTGGCATTTTGCATTCCCAACAGCAAAGTTCCAGTTGTTCCAAATCCTCAAGAGCACTAGACCTATTATCATGATTTATCATTGCCATTATCCATTATTATTTTGCCTCCTCTAGGAGGCATGTGGTGGTGCGACACATGATTTTAACTTCCATTTCCCCAATGATGAATAATACTGTACATCTTTTGATGTGTTACTTGCCTTCGATGTCTCTCCTTCAGTGATATGTAGTCAGAGTTTTTAAATCATTTTTGAGTTGTTTCGCTTCATATAATTGAGTTGTAAGAGTCCCTCATATATCCTAGATCCAAGGCTTCTATCAAATATGTGTTTCTCCAATATTTTCTCCAAGGTTGTGGCTCATGGCTTGTCATTTCATTTTCTTATCAAAGTGTTTTCAAGAGCAGATGTTTTTAATTTTGACTAAGTACAATTTATCAAATAAATTTAGTATTGGGGGCAACGTTTGAGTCAAGGAATTTTTTTTTTTTGTCATAAAGATGTCCAATTACCCTAGTACCATTTGCTGGAAAGACTGCCCTTTGCCCACTGATCACCATGACGCGTTTATCAAAGTCAATTAATCATACATGTACAGATCTATTTCTGGAGTTACTCCTCTGTTCCATTAATGTGTACGTCCACCCAATACTACCATGCTTTAATTACTACAGGTTTATAGTAAGCCTTGACATTAGACTGCAAATCCCCAAACTTTGTTCTTTATTTTCCAAATCATTTCCCTATATGAGTTCTTTTGTGTTTCCATATATATTTTAGAACGAGTTTGCCAATTTCCACAAAAACCTGATATGATTTTCATCGGGATTTTGTTAAATCTGTGTTCAACTGGGGGAGATTCAAAATCTTCATTTTCTTTGTTTCATGAACATGAACTGTCTCTACACTTATTTAAACATTCTTTAATACTTCAGGGGTGCCTGGGTGGCTCTGTCGGTTAAGCGTCCAACTTCAGCTCGGGTCACGATCTCATGGTTTGTGAGGTCAGGTCCTGCATCGGGTTCTGGGCTGACAGCTCAGAACCTGGAGCCTGCTTTGGACTCTGTGTCTCCTTCTCTCTCTGCCCCTCTCCTGCTCGTGCTCTGTCTCTGTCTCTCAAAAATAAATAAACATTAAAAATTTTTAAAAAATAAACATTCTTTATTATCTCTCATGAAAGGGTTATAGTTTTCAGTGCACAAATCCTGCATAGGTGTTGTTGGATTTACAGCTAAATATGTTGCGGGTTTTCATGCTACTTTAAATGGCATTTTAAAATTTCAATTTCTATTTGCTCATCACTTTTACGTAGAATTACATTTTTATGTGACTTTGTATCCTGCAAAGGTCTGAAATTCATTTATTAGTTGTAGCAGATTTTTGTGAATTATTTCAAGTCTTTTGCATAGGCTATCGTGTCATCTGCAAACAAAGCCAATATTCTTTCTTCTTCTTTTTTTTTTTTAACATTTATTTATTTTTGAGACAGAGAGAGACAGAACATGAACGGGGGAGGGGCAGAGAGAGAGGGAGACACAGAATCGGAAGCAGGCTCCAGGCTCCGAGCCATCAGCCCAGAGCCTGACGCGGGGCTCGAACTCACAGACCGCGAGATCGTGACCTGAGCAGAAGTCGGACGCTCAACCGACTGAGCCACCCAGGCGTCCCATTTCTTCTTTTAAGATAAGTATGAATCTTTTCTTTTGGTCTCATCATGTTGGGTAGAACCTCCAGGGACATTTGGGTGGCTCAGTCAGTTAAGAATCTGATCCTCAATTTTGCCTAAGGTCATGGGATCGAGCCCTGCATCGGGCTCTGCTCTCATCCTGGAGCCTGTTTAAGACTCTTTCTCCCTCTCCCTTTGTCTCTCCCCTGCTCATTCTTTCTCTCTCTCACTCTCATTCTCAAAAAAAAAAAAAAAAAAAAAAAAAAAAAAAAGAAAAGAAAAAAACTTCAACACAATGCTGAGTGGAGTGGGCAAAGCACATGCTTGCTTTATTCCTGAACATTCAGTCTTTCTTTGTTAACCATGATGCCACCAGTGCGGTTTGTAGATGCCAATTATCCAAGTAAGTTCTCTCCTAAATCTTGCTTGCTGAGAGCTTTTACCATGAGTGCATGCATGTTGAGTTTTTCCAAGTGCTTTTTTAGGCATTTATTAGATTATTGTGTAGTTGAATTTTTAATCTTCTGATATGGTAAATTGCACTGGGTAATTCTGAATATTGAAATCAACTTTGCATTCCTGGGAAAAACATCTCTGATCATTTTATCATTTGATCAGATATTATGCTTTTAACATATACTGGATTAGACTTACTGATGTTTTTTCTACTTTTTTTTAATGCCTATTATGTATGAGGGGAATTGGTTTATAATTTTCTTATAACATTGTCCATGTCTAGTTTTCTAAAAGGGTAATGTTGATCTTGTAAAATTAGTTGGGAAGTGTGTATGCCTCTCTTTTCTGAAATATTTTATGTAGAATTTGTTTTTGAATATTTTGAATAATTTTCCCATGAAGCCACCTCAGCTTGAAATTTGCTTTATAGGAAGGTTTTCGGTGGTCAATTTAATTTATTTTATAGGTATAGGGCTACCCAGGATGTCTTATTATTCTTGCTTGAGCTCTTAGTGTTTATGTATCAAGGAATTTCCCCATTTTACCTAAGATATCCCAGCAAATGACCTCAGAATCCAGCAACAGTGGTCATATAAATATGCTTGTGCTGCGACAAAGGCAGAAGTAGTGGTGACCTGTCTCCCGACCACATGGACCGCATAAGCCATTGCTGGGGCCACTCTGGCTGGAAAGCGAACGAAGTAAATTCAATGATACTTGTTGGAGCAAAACATGAATCCAGAAGGCGTAAAACCAACAATCTCCTACTTATTATCTCATTTGTCTTGTTTTATTGCTTATCATTTCCACCAAAATAGCCACAGACCTGTCCTCTCTCAGATGTGCATTCAAATGAAACGTTCTTGCTTATCTGTAATAAAAGTATTTTAACGAAACCAAACATCTTTTGAATCGTATTGAACTTGATCCCCTCCAAATAGAACACATGCTCCCGTTGAGCAGCTGCCCCAGTTTTCTCCTCTGCGTCATTTCGTATGGACACACATGGCCACTTTTCTACCTCACTTGCTCTCAGCACCTTATTTAGCAGTGCGTTACTAAGGTGGCAGGATATGGTGACAGGTTTCACCTTGCATTGGAAGTAAAGATCATTCCCTGGGTGCTGAGTGCGTCATTAACCTGCTGGAGGTTCACTCTTCAGCCTGCTTGTCGGCTGATAAACACTGCTGATTCTTCTAAGAGGATTAGAAAACACTCAACTCCTCAACTGTTTCCAAACCTTAGTTCTGAAAGCCCCATCTTGGAAATTTTCAAAGATGTGCACCATCTCGCAAAAAAAAAAAAAAAAAATTAAGGGACCAGAAAGGGCATTCAGTATTGCATTCAACTTTTATGTTCCTTATTGCTTTGTTTGTTTGAATTCAGCACTGTAGCCAAAACAGAAACAGCCTAACTAGGACCTGAATAAAGCAGAGATATGAACTAGATATTAGTAAACATATCAAGGAAATGCTAGTGTATGAAACCACAGATTACATCTGATTTCTTATGCTGACAAAGGTGAATTCTAGTGTATTATGGTGGAAATAACATTGAATTATAGCAGTTGACTTCAGGCTGTTACATAGATCAGAGGCAGGACCAGATGGCTGCTGAAGGTCCCAACAATTGCCAAGTTCTATGACTCTAAGGTAAAATTTACTTTCCGATAATTCAGTCTTCATAATGAGTTTTCATATGACCACAGTTTGTTGTTTAGTTTTTGCTCTTTGTCCGGTTTTGAAGGAAGGGTACATTTCCTCCCTGGTTAAGTTCAAGCAAGATTCAAGAAGTACATGATCAATTTGGTCAGAGAAGATACGGATAGCAAACATGAAGACCATCATTCATTTCTTGGAGAGCGTAAAAGAGTTCTCCAGAAAAACAGAACGGATAATAGGTGCAGGTGGTTATAGGTACAGTACATTTACATAAATTTACATAATAGACACATGTATAGGTGTAATATGCATCATATGTGTGAGTGTGTGTGTGTACAGAGACAAAGAGATTTACTTTTTAAAATAGGGTTGTGTGTGGTTGTGGGACTGACTAGTTTGAAATCTATAAAACCAGTCAGCAGACTGGAAATTCATCCTGACTTGGCAGTCTTGAGTCTGGGTTCCATAACACAGCAGGATGAAAACTCAGGCAGGGTTTCTATGTTGCAACCTTGAAAATTCCTTCTTCAAGAAACCTCAGTCTTTGTACTGATTGGATAGGGCTCACCCACATTATGGAAGTAACCTGCTATGCTCAAAATCTATTGATTTTTGTAATAATCATCACTACATCTCGATTGGTATTTGAAAACTAACCGGACACTGTAAACTAGCCAAGTGGAAATGTTATAGTTAACCATGACAGATTGTTATTAAGGCATTAGAAAATACTAGAAAATAAAGAATTACCAGACATTAAAGTGTTAGCAAAAAATTCTTTCATCAGAAAAGTGTAATGATTTGTCACTCTGCTATTTACTTCTGTTGATTTATTGTTTCTTCATTTATTTCAATAATACTAATAATATGAAACTTGTGGATATCTCAATATCTTTGGGTCATTCTGGATTATGTTATATTTAAAATCACAAGCTTTAAAATCTCAGTAACACTTAAAGGAAATCAAAATTTCTCTCAACACAAGTGTTTTGAAAAGGTAAAGCACCGTCTGGGAAAGACATTAGTCTTGTCTTTTTATAAAAGAAAGAATGTTAAAAATAATTCATAAGCCAGTACTATTCAATGTAAATTAAATCTGTATATACTCTATATCTCATCACAATGACAGATGTATTCTATGTATTTATTTACCAAAAGTACAAGTTGATTTCCTGTAATATTGAAATGTTTATTATAACAGTTTTAAGAACTCTTGACTTGAAATATGAGACTATGAATCTTTGTTAGGAGAAACTACATTTGTTAAGATGTATTTGTTCACTTAAAGTTGCAAACCACATTTGCCATTTGCTGTAAAATGTGAGTTTTCACACACTATACTCGTGATTATTTACATCTTCGTTCTGACGTCACTGAGTTTGCTATCATTAACTCACTCAAGTTGCGTGAAAGTCCTGACGAGTTCTTTGGAACTAGAAACACACCTAAGAGCATTTCCAGTTGTTTTGTTTGTCTGTTTGTTTGTTTGTTTTGTAACATGCAGGTAAAACAGAGAGTTTAGTGATTATTTTTGGAATACAATGCAGAATCTTCATTTTCTCTCTTAATAATAGTGGATAATATTTAAGAAGCAATTTATATGAACCAGGCATTGTGCTGGTACCTGGTCCATGGTACATAAATCATTCTATTTAACTCACAATGGGGGCAGGGTAAAGACTGAAGAACTATTAGGAGCACAAAGTGAGAAATATTGGAATGATCAGGATTGGGGCATGCTCAGTACCTGTTCTCGGTTTCAGTTTTTCTTGTTTCAACAATTGTGTTGAAAACAAATTCTATTTTTTTTTTTAACGTTTATTCATTTTTGAGAGACAGAGCGCGAGCGGGGGAGGAGCAGAGAGAGAGGGAGACACAGACTCTCAAGCGGGCTCCAGGCTCTGAGTGGTCGGCACAAAGCCTGATGAGGGGCTCCAACTCACTGACCTCGAGATCATGACCTGAGCTGAAGTCCGGCGCTCAACTGACTGAGCCGCCCAGGCGCCCCTGTTGAAAATAAATTTTAATTACACTGTTGTCTATGCTTACTAATTCAAAGCAGAAAATCAGTTCTTAAGATCTACTACAACTTTATGCCACCACCCTAAACATCAGTGATACTCAAAATCTATCTCCCCTAAAAGAAAATATAAAAATATAAAAAAAAATCCACCCTGGGGGCGCCTGGGTGGCTCAGTCGGTTGAGTGTCCAACTCTGGACTTTGACTCAGATCATGATCTCATGGTTCATGGGGTCAAGCCCTATGTGGGGCTCTGCAATGGCAGTGCAGAGCCTGTTTGGGAATCTCTCTGTCTCTCTCTCTCTCTCTCTCCATCTCTTTCTCTGTCTCTCTCTCAATAAACATTTTATTTTAATTCCACCCTGATTATATAACCTTTACAAATCCTTATGTCTTTTCAGAATATATCTTCTTTTGACTCAACTGCAACTCCAGAGTTGCAGTCTAGGTCCCCCTCAAATAATGGCTCCCATGAAGCCTTTTCTAACTTTTCTCTGAAAAGATCCCCTTTGGTTCAAAAATGTTCATCGCTTTTCTGTGAGTCAACCCTGAAAATCACTTTAATTTCTAATTAACATGCCACATATCATGAGCATACGAAGCTATAGAAAGACAGGTTGAAGACTGCTAATAATTAAAAGCAAACTCATATCAGAGAAAGCACAGATGCAAATACTAAGAAGTTGAAAAAGTTTAGCCCAAAAAGTCAGCCTGGGTAAGAAAGAGATTTCCTGGAAGAGAGATCAGAACAAAGGGATATAGAATAACATAGAAGTTACATGGAAAGGAAAGGAAGTAGGATCAATGTGTTTGAAAAAAACCTATTCCAGGAATTTACATATATACAAACTAATTTAATTCTCCTAAGAAATACATTCCACTGTTGTTTACACTTTCCAGACAAAGAAGCAGAGCAAACAAAGCTTACATAAGATAATTTCACCTAAGTAATGGAATCAAGATTCACATTCATGTTTGTCTCACTCCAAATTCCCTTTGTTTCCAATTTTTTAAACATTTACGTATTTTGAGAGAGAGAGCAAGTGAGGGATGGGCAGAGAGAGAGGAGAGGGAGAGAATTCCAAGTAGGCTCTGTGCAGAGCATGACGTGGGGCTTGGTCCCACGAACCATGAGATCATGACCTGAGCCGATATCAAGAGTTGAACTCTTAACCGAATGAGCCACCCAGGTGCCCCCAAATCCCATTCTTTTCATTCATTCATTCATTTACTCATTCATTCACTCGCTCACTCATTCTATTCATTTCATTTGCTCTCATAAACATGAGTTTCTTACACAAGATAGATATTTACTACTTTTGAATAGATGAGTTAATATATAGATAAATAAACATAGATAAATAAACAAATGGGCAAATGAATAAAGTCTATGAGATCATTATAGTCTGATTCTTAGCACCAAATCCATTCTCAAATTTTCCCCAACTGACTCTGTTAGGGACCTGGAATATATTTCTGGATGATAAGAGTTAGGTTGGATCCTGTTTCTTTGAGACAACACAGGTCTCAAATGAAGCAGGTAGAGCAAAAGAAAGATCTTTTCTCAGCACATTTCTTAAGCTGTACTCTTTGCTTTATCTCATGAGGAATGGGGAGAAGCTAATCATTGTTTTGGCTTTTTAGAAAATATCTTGCTTGGGGCTCCAAGTTTGGATAGAGACCAAGAAAGAGAAGCAAAAAGAGAAAAAGGAGATCTAATTAAGAATCTAGCTGTAGCAGTGATTTCAATATCTGAGGCACCTGGTTTGCATATTCTTCAGAAACCCTATACCTTACATTTAAATGGTTAGCATACCTTAAGGGAAGCAGAACCAATGCATTTTCATGCCAAAGAAAATTGATTAAAAACATATAAAACACACTGAAATAAATAGAAACATGAGCCAAATTTCTATGTTAAGTAAATTATTGTAACATAAGGTGGTATCTTTCTATTCCTTTGTGACATACTAGAAAGAGATGATCCAGAAAGTAGTGAAAATAAAATGTGTCCTAAGAAAGGGAAAGGAAGGCGGTTGGGGGTGAGGTCGGGAAGAAAGAGAATTTTGGAAGTAGCAACTTGCATATTTCTATTTGTGGCATAGGTTGTCAGTGAATTAAAATAGGTCTCATTTATTAGAAATGGATAGGCAGTTCCTGACTTAAAAGATCTAGTGCTTCCTTAGTAATAAAGTTTTTAAAAATTCATTGTTTGAGATCTTAGAAATACAACATGCTGATTTATGGACCTCTGAACACATTTTGGTGAAGAAAAAGGAGACAGATCTCTCCTAGAGAAACAACAGGTGTGTCAAGAGGCCCAATTCAACATGAGAGGTGGGGAAGTTCTCAGATCCACAGATCCACAGCCCAGACACTGGAAACTAGAGTCCACAGCCCCAAGCTCATGGTCCCATCCTCTGGAAGGACTGGTGAGGAAGCGTGATAATAAGTGGGCACACGATAGCTGGAAGGTTCCCTGGTGACCGGCAGAAACTTGGTAGACATGGGAAGATGGAGTCAATGACCGTGGTCACTCAATTCCTGGGAAGACAGGACCCCCCTCTGACAGATGAAGGATGTATTAATTTGACAAAGTGCCACAGACTGGGTGCTTAAACAACAGAAATGCATGGTCTCACAGCTCTGGAAGCTGCATGACCTAGATCTAAGTATTGGTTCCTTCTAAGGGCAGTGAGGGAAGGATCCCTTCCAGGCTGCTCCCCTTGGCTTGTAGGCACCCCTCTTCTCCCTGGGTCTCTCAGTATCTCCTTCCTTCTATGCATGCACGAATATCTCTTTGCCCCAATTTCCCCCTTTTTATGACAACAGTCATATTGGATTACAGTTCATCACAATAACCTCAGTATTGAACTCGATTGCTTCTCTAGAGACCCTATCTTCAAATAAGGTCACATTCTGAGGTAATGGGGTTTAGGACTCCAACATATGAATCTTGAGAGACATAATTTAACTCATAACAAGAGACAAACAGTCATTAAAGTGGGAAAAAAAGGCATTTCAAAATTTTGATTAGATAGTGTCTCCAAACGTCAATTTTCTCTAGGTCTAATGAGGACTTGGGGTGAATTGTCTCCTCAGGAACTTTATAAACCCTTTCCATTGGGTGTGTGTATGAGGAAAACAACTTGGTAAAGTCCTCCGGGGTTTCACTAAATCAGTTATCTAATGAAAAAGAAATTGATTTCCCTCTGCACAGACATGGCTGAATATGTTTTATTCGTTTGCTTAAGAGACACAGATCATCCCTTTCTCACATATAGGACGAAGGTGACTATTTTCATGGCCAATAATCCAGTAATCACCATCCATGCAGCACCACAGCGTGCCTGCCACTCTTCACTTCCTAGTGTCTCCTACTGACAAGGTACCAGACTCTTCTATTTATGTTTCCTAAGGAACCAAACAGCAGAATCTGGGTTCATGAACCGAGGATCACGTATTTTCAATTGTCAACAAGTAAAAATAATAAAACCAATAATAAGACTGCCTGTATCATCTTTTTAATAAACATTACTGCAAGTCTACGGTGACACAGCAACTGAGGGGAGGAGGGTGGTCCTTCTTCTAGGTCAACTCTATCTGGGAAATTAAGATGGGATGCATGAAGCTGGCAATTCCTAAAATACTCTGGAAAAGCAACAGACTAAGAACTGTAAAGGCCAGATATGTGCAGCTGTGAACAGTGTCATCAGGGCCACATTTGCAAATCATCTTGAAATTGTTTGCCTTTGGGAATGTTTGATTAAAAAGGCATTATGACATGGAGATTGCGAAATTTTAAATGGGAGCTAGAAACTTTTTGTTCAAAGACGTCTGATCTACAATGAAATAACATACGGAAGTAGCAACTTGCATATTCCAACAAAACTAATTAAACCGCAAGCATTGTAAGATAAATGAATAGAAATGCTTAACTACTCTTCGAAGTAAGTATAGAGGAGGGTCAACATTAATCAATGGGACACATGGAAACATTTCTTTGGTCTGACAGTATTACTAGTCTGGTCGGCTCAACCAAAATAAGTGGTGCGTGAAACATAAAGATGGGGGAAAAAGAAAAGGAAAAGGAAGGAAGTAAGGGATGGTTGGGAAGAGAAAGAAAGGGACATTCGAGACGGATAAGAAACATAGCATGTGAGCACAGCATTAAGCCATTAACTTAGGAGATCATTTATCACTGGTTTTGCTGATCAGTCTTCTGAAAATTTAAAACAGCGCTTTCTATAGAGGGTTGCAGTTGCTATACTCTTATTTTTAAGCAAGTGTACTTTTGGAAATCCCAAGTTTCTCATTTAATTATAAACATTTTGCTCTTTTGTTAAAGAATGACTCAGGCAATAAAAAAAGAATGACTCACGCAATAAAAATGTATTTAAGGTATTTACAGCAACGATTCTCAAATTCGATACCTCAGAAGCACTTGGGAAATGGTTTCTTGGATTATTTGAGCAAAGATTCACATATACTCTATGCTAATTGCCAGGCAATTTTGTGGGTATTTTACCTATATTATCTCTTAATTTTTATAATATTATAATAACCCGATGCAAGAGGTACCCTTATTCCCATGTCACAGATGAGAAAAGTGGGGGCAGAGAGAGCTCAAGTCAATGGCACAAGATCATAGTCCTGGGAAAGGCAATGCCAGGCGTTGCTTTTGAGTTTTCACATTACCTTCTCTCTCAGTCATGAAGGCCCCTTCCCCACAGCCACCTCTGTGCTGGTGGGATTTTGACCTGCATGTTTTAACAGGCATTACTTAAACGCACCAGAGTTTCAAATCTTGAGTGATCAAACATAGTCCATTCTACAATGCCCCGAGATTACCTTGTTTATTTATTTGGAATTCCAGATCTCTACAAACAAATCAGATCCTGATATTAAGATGAGTTAAAAAGTCAATGTCAAGAAAGGTAGCCAGCAAGAAAGACGTAACCCGTGGACAACACTTCCTGAGGAATACGTGAGCTAAACTTTGTTTTACAGCCTTTATCCCCTCTCATTGAAACCTGAGTCTACTTTGAATGGGGCAGAACTTGCAAAGGAATTAGTCTCTGGGCACCAGAACCAAATTTTAGCATCATAGAATTTAAGCACTGAAATGGGAAAATGAGTCAGTGGAGTTAAGCAAAGACACCAAAACAAGACCCTGGGTCGGAGGTGTCCCTGATGTTGGCGCTCTCTCCAGTTGCCTCCAACAGACACGGGGAAACCATGACCTCTGCTATGTCTGTGCCTCCAGCCAGCCACCGTGACACAGCTCAATGAAGCAGTATTAAACAAGGTCCTCTCTAGAGAAAATCAGCTGTCTTTCTGTCTAGGGCTCCTGCCTAACTATAAGAGTAAAGGAGCCCTGGGGACCAAGAAACCTCAAGTACCCTCTACTGTGAAGCCGCTGAACATCCAGAAGTGCCCTGGAATAACTTCTTCCTCTACCTTTCTTGTTCCTGCTCCCCTCTGCATGCCACGACCCATGCCTGCTCACGTACCGTCCCCTCTCTCCCCTGCACTGGAAAGGGAAGAAATTCATGAACAGAGAGCTCACCTAATCCTATGTCACTTTCCAGAGGTTAGATGAATAAATGCAGAGTAAATATGGAATTGCCTTCTATATGCCACTCCTGTGCTTTCAGTCAGCAAAGGCTTGGGAGAGAAGGAAATGAAGCAGGAGACAGGGACACGCCAGCCTCAGGAAGAGGCCAGACCTCCACAAAGTAGCAGGAGAGGAAGGTGTTCACACACACACACACACACACACACACACACACACGTCTACTAGTCTCTACTCTTTCTCTTCATTTCACTACTTTCCACTGGGTCAAAACTTGTTATCATCTGGAAAACATTAAGCCTATGGGTCTTAGTTGAGCCGTGGCCTCGGAGTAGAAAAGCTTCTGTGTCCGATAGATACACATAGTCAACCTTCACTAAGCTGCCCAATCAAAGAAGGAACAAAAATAAATATTTACATAACACTCTTACATGATTTATTTTGCTTAAGACATTTAAAACATGAAGACGATTTCCCTTTACATGCAATCAACATATGTCTAGGGAGTGCCTACATGGATGTACTACAGGCCATTGCACTTCCTTCCACTCATACATTCCACATCCGATTTCTAATGCAAAAGCCCTTTTTATTCTGCCTTCCATTTTAGCTATCACAGTCTGTCACAATTGCTATTCTTCTCTCCTGTATTTATAGTGAGTCATTACTACTCATCATGAGGCCATCTGCACAATGTCGCTGGGTAGTGACACGTAGCCTTTGTTCAAACCCTAGGGTGCTGCATCTTGCAGGATGGATATTAATGCTACTAAATCCATCTTCAACATTTCCAAACAACAGCATTCGTAACAGCTATTATATCTGCACAGTAGCAAGAAGAGAGGGTGCAGCGTGTTATTAGCAGCAACTGCCCATTACAATAGACTTATGATGTTATAAGCAGAAAATAGATTTCCTTTTCTCTCTTTGTAATGTTGTACTTTATATTCTTGGAAAGACAATCCCTGCACAGAGGTGGTTACAGTTGTCAGGCATGTAGTATGATGTCACGCAGCTATGAGCATCTCCTGTGGGCTCCTGGCTAGATGTTAACCCTTTAATTTAATTTAATTTAATTTAATTTAATTTAATTTAACTTGGTTAACCCTTTAATCTAACCATGGTGGTACATCAGAACCACATGTGGAACGGCCTGAGGAGCTCAATCACTTGGTTTTTAAAATTGTTCATTTTGGGGGGGTACCTGAGTGGCTCAGTTGGTTGAGGGTCCGAGTTCAACTCAGGTCATGATCTCACGGTTTGTGAGTTCGAGCCCCACATTGAGTTCACTGCTGTCAGCCTGTTAGCACAGAGCCTGCTTTGGATCCTCTGTTCCCCCTCTCTAACCCTCCCCTGCTTGTGCTTTCCCCAAAATTATAAATGCATATATACATACATACATATATACATACATACCTAAGTCAATAAATAAAATTGTTTATTTTCTGCTTGGTTCGTATGTCTAAAATGGCCCTTTGTTAATTCTGTTGCATATTCAGAATTAAGACACCACAGGTTTAAGTTGTTGCCCAGTATTTAAAGTCCATGTCAAGTTCTGCTGGTGTGTAAAGTATTTAAACATAAGTGAGGTGGTCCATCTGACCTGTGATTTGTTTCATGATCGATGTTTTACGTCCCAATCCGCCAACGTGGACACATTATATTTCTCTATTAAATATGGAAGACTATCCTTCAAGTGCCCAGGCAGTGTGTTTTCACAAAATGTCCTAAAACCCAAAGTCTCTCCATTTACCTCTCCTTCTCCCACGTGTGATAGAGACATTAACTAACACAACAAAATAATAGTGCGGGCTTAATGACTAATGGCCGCTGAAATTTGGCCCCGGAGCTGTTAAATAAAGAGGAGTAACTGAAGTTATAAGGAAGTCGGGGGGGGGGGGAGCACATCTTCTCTGAATGGGGCAGTTTGTAGTCTGTTCCAGGGAGCCGCAAGCAAGGGAGCCCAGCATAACCAGAATGTCAGAAATTTAGAAGATGTCAGACCTCCATATTCTGTGTGATTCCCTTTTGATTTTTAAATATTGGCGACTGATTTGGAGTCTGATGAAAAGCCTATGGGGACCTATACCTGTGTGATGAAGAAACTTGTGTGTGGGCTGGATTTGGTAGAGGACCTGACAGTTTGCGATCTGTGATCTCAACCGGTATAACACTCCTCCTCGACGCGAGGAGAGTCAGATGTGTGGGGAAGAGAAGGGCATCCTTGCGTGCCTGTGAGGACAGCTGGAGGGTTGTGTCACTGTGGACAATTTTTGCTGACTTTATTATTTTGGTTAACAACTGTCCTATATCCAGTGAGCAAAGGGTCACTCTTACTTGTGATAAGACAACCGTTTTGAAGAAGTTCTTTGAAAACCAGTATTTGAGAAAAGCATGGTGCTCACAGCATTGTGTAGGCTAGGACTCTTGTTTCAGTAGTTGGGAGCTCATAGGAAAGAAAAATTCAAAATGTAAAGATCGTAAGATAAACTTTTTAAAAGTAGCTATTTGATGTGAATGTAGCTACTTCATCTTTCCCTGGACTTATAGAAGTCCTGCAGAGTGCTTCTTTTTGTAACGCTGCAATGGAACCTGCTTTTACATGAGGAAAGTTGTTAATTTAAACATATACAGTAAAATTATACAGTCATTTTATCAAGTAGAGTTACAACTCAATGCCATAAGCCACCGCACTATACTTTCTGAGTGTCTGACACCACATATTTGACTTTTGGTGTCTGTTGCATCAGTTCATTGGTCTTGAAATTGGCAGGAAACGGCAAGAGACTCAAACGATGTGATATTTCTATCAGATATTTTCCTTTGTTAAAAAAAACTTGGAGTCAAAGAGGACCAGTGAAAAATAACAAAAGCAACAACAAACCACAACAATGCAATTATTGAAAGTTAGGTTGGGACTCTGGACAGAGACGTTTCCATGGAAGGTATATTGAAGAGAGACCTGGGCACTGCATGCGGGTTCCCAATATCTCAGACGGAATATCACCAGCACATGTTGAAGCATTTTGGATAGAGCAACTAAGGTAAAGACAGAGACATATTTAACCTAATGAAGCTTGAACATGAGGGTCTTCTTTAGGGTTTCTTTGTCTGACCTTTTCCAAGGCTCCACTCCACTCCTCCAGGGAGGCAGGGGGAACCCACCGCTCTGGCTGTGCTGCCATAGTCTGGGAGTCAATCATTTGCCCTTGTAGTAGTTCTGGGGCTGTAGGTGGATCCAGAAGGCTGCCTGTACTACCACTGGCTTCTAGAATCAACCTGATGAACCTCAGAACTTCAGGGAGTTGTGGGGCACCTGGGTGACTCAGTCTGTTAAGCATCTGATTCTTGACTTCGGCTTAGGTAATGATCTCATGATTTTTGGGATTGAGTCCTGTGTCGGGCTCTGCGCTAACAGCATGAAGCCTGCTTAGGATTCTCTCTCTCTCTCCCTCTCTCTCTGCCTCTCTCTCTCTCTCTTTCTCTCTCAAAACAAATAAATAAATTGAAAAGAAATAAAAGACCTTTAGGGAGTTTTGAGTTCAAGAACGATTAGAACCAAGACACTACTCAGCTATCCAGTAGAAGATCACTAAAATTGAGGATCCATAGCTGATTGATTCTCACACAAGTCAGCAGCCTCCAGGGCCGGCAGACTGGGATGGGGAAGTGAGGCAGGGACACAAGGCTGAGATAAGCCTGATCCCAGGATTGAAGCATCAGTTGAGGAGAAACGGCACAGGACGTTACAGATGTGGCGTTACTAATAAATAGCAATGTTGAAAGGACCTTTTCTGTGTCATCAAAAATAATTTGAGTATTTTTTGATACATTATTATGGAAGAAAAAGTGAGTTATATTCTATTCTTTCTACAGAAAATGATGTTGACAAAATCATTGTCATATGTGAAAGTGATCAAAGACTATGCAGGCCATATAGAGGAAATGTTACAGATGATAGTGATGATTTTGATATCATATTGTTGTCTTGATTTTGTGATATTTGTGTTTTTATTGTCATCCTGTAAGTTTGTATTTGTTAATATTATTTTTATTCTAAATTAGCATTCATGTTTATATCTACTACTATATTCATAATGTTGTATTCTTTTTCTTAAAGAGGTCCCCCCAAATTATAAACTTCAAGATTGCAAGCTGGGGTCCTGTCTAGTTAGAAAGCAGGGACAGAATCATGTACCAAAATCAGGGAGAAAAACAGAATCTGCCATGACTGGAGATACTCAGAAAGCATTCAAAATTTTAAGTATTATGGGAAGGTAGACCCCCGGAAATTTTGCACATAAATGTATCATATAAAAGCCATGAATTAAGTTCATTTTGAACCAATATGATATGATTGCACTAAAAGACAGAATATCCACAAGTTCTCTCAGGGGATAGAAGAAGTTCCAGACAGTCCTGTCCCTCTTTCTACCACTGTATCTTGTTTCTTTTTCTAAACAGTAGATTTTTACAACATATTTGTTCAGGATTATGCCCATTTCTAACTTCTCTTTCAATCTCTTTGGCTTCCTGTTATAACAGCCCTCTAGACTGGACATAGTAAACATCATTAATAGTAGGTACTGGATGCAAAATTATATTAGAGTGTGTAAATCAATGGCTTGATGTAGGGGCAATCTTTAGAAGGTTCCTCATCAAGACCAGATTTCTGCTTCTCAGACACTGACACAAAGCAGAGATGACTTCCTCGAAATCCCCACCTTAGGAAGAAAGCATTCCTCGGCCAAATCTGAGCACATGTACAACTAGTCATGACCAGAAAAATAAGAGGGGCTTCCTTGGCCATGACGGAGTACGCATTAATTACATATCATCATAGCATTTGTAACATGGATGTAATTCTTTGACATAGAGCTATAAAATGAGTGCACCCATAAATATAAGATGAAGAGAATTAGTTAACTCCAATTACAAAGAGGGTTACTGAGTTACATGTATGCAAATGAGGGACTCCAAATCTGGAGAAGATGGCACTGTAAAGTGCCACACCCATTGCTGAGAGTGTATAAATGCCTTACTTGAGGAGCAATATTCAAGCACAGAATCTTCTGTCACTCAGCTGAGCTCCCATCTCCTGCCAACATGTCCTACAGCTGCTGCTCTGGAAACGTCGCCTCCCAGTCCCTTGGGGGCTACCTGCGCTACCCAAGCTCCTCCTGTGGCTCTTCTTCCCCCAGCAACCTGGTCTACCGCACTGACCTCTGCTCTCCCAGAACCTGCCAGCTGGGCTCCTCCCTCTACAGCGGCTGTCAAGAGACCTCCTGTGAGCCCACCAGCTGCCAGACGTCCTGCGTGGTGTCCAGCCCCTGCCAGACGTCCTGCTCCCTCCCGAGGACCTCCACGTTCTGCAGTCCCTGCCAGACGACTTATTCTGGGTCTGCCGGCTTTGGGTCCAGAAGCTGCTACTCTCTGGGCTGTGGATCCAGTGGCTTCAGACCCATGGCTTGCAGAGTCCAAGGTTTCCCTTCCATGAGCTATGGATCTCAGTTCTGTCACCCATCCTTCTTGACTTCTAGGACCTACCAGTCTTCTTGTTACAAACCAATGTGTAGATCTGGCTTCTACTGATCACTTTACTAAATTTCTAATCTTATTGTTCATCTCATCAATACCTCTACTCATAACCTTTATTCTCTTCATCACTTGCAGGAAGAATTAGCTTCTTATTCTTCGATTATCAAATTCTCACCTAGTGTCTGCCCCCAAATACTGGCTGACAGACTTTATTTGAAAAATTCTCCAGTGAATATACTCCCTGAACATAAGGTCTAAAGTCTGCATTGCAGATAAGATTCATGTTATTGGATTTTCTTCCAAAATTGTATGAAAAACCAAATGACTATAATCTAATAAACTTACTGCTTCTGATATCCAGCTGTGTTTATTGTTGTTAGTTGTTTATTGGCTAAGTTTTTTTACTGTGATAGATAAAGAAGATATTATGAAACTATCTATCTGCACCTGGAAATAGATTGGAAACCTTGAGAAATTGGGGACTTGAACTAATTTTGAGGGACCTCAGAGATTTTTCTTACTCAAACTACAGGTAGTGGAAGACTATTTTGCGAATGGAAATCTCAGATTCAGGAATGGGATTGATTCCCTCACAAGAAGTGGTAAGGTAGCAGACTAGCTGATAGTTATATAAGGAATGCAGAGAACAAAAATAATGTTTAGATTTATATGGTGAGGCTTGCACATGAAAGAAAAATGGAATCGAACATAAATGAAAATGACTATGTATTAATTTTAGGTAGTTTGGCTTGAAGTCACCCACCCTTTCTTGGTAAAGGTGATAAGCACCTGTAATGTCACTGATGAGTTCTCAATATGATCTTCTCTACGTATGTGTAATGAGTGATGCCTTAACATTAGAGTGAAGAATCTAAATTCCTAAGGATGATTTCCACCTTGGTTTTGACTCATGTTTCAAACTAAAAGATAATAAGCATTTGGTACCATCAGGAATGGTGATTTAATGCGTATTTAAACACACAGAAACACGGGCAAATATTATCTTTCATTTTCATGATATCATTCTCTGTTTTTTTAGGCAAAGTATTTCCAGGAATATCAAAATGCAAAGATAGATAGATTTTGATAAGGAACCTATTCCCGACTCGGGCTGTGCGCTAAAAGTTCAGAGCCTGGAGCCTGCTTCAGATTCTGTGTCTCCCTCTCTCTCTGCCCCTCCCCTGCTTATGCACTGTCTCTCTGTCTCTCTCTCAAAAATAAATAAACATTAAAAAAAATTTTTAAAGAAAAGAAATTATTGAAAATTCAGTTAACTTACAGTTGAAGGAGATATTTATGAGGTGTGTCAATGGAATACATGGTTAAAAATAGTTGATGAATGGAGCACTTGGGTGGCTCAGTTGGTTAAGCGTCCAACTTTATCTCAGGTCATGATCTCACAGTTCATGGGTTTGAGCCCTGCGTCAGGCCCTATGCTGACAGCTCAGAGCTTGGAGCCTGCTTCGGATTCTGTCTCCCTCTCTCTCTGCCCCTCCCCCCGCTCACACTCTGTGTCTCTCTCTCTCTCAAAAATAAATAAACATTAACATTTTTGAAAAAAAGATAGTTGATGAATAACTGTCACTCCATCATTTAGAGGTATTACATTTTATTTGTTTTTTTTTGGAGGTATTACATTTTAAACCACAATAATTCTTGTTTCCACCCCTTTCCATTCAAACCATTAAAATAGTTTAGTGCTCGGACGCTTACTTCTGTTTCTCATAATTCTAATCATTCTTTCATATTTTAAAAGCTAAATATTGTATCCAAGGATTAATTATGAATTTTAAATTTATTCCTAAGGGGGACTAAGATAAAAATTGGTATACTTAGAAATGAAAAAAGTATATATTCAGAATTAATATCTTTTGCCTAGAAAAATCTAGATAAAGAAAATATATGTGACATGTTCAGAAATTACCAGGGACAAAACATCAGGGAGGTTTCAACCACCACAACAACAAAGTCTCAGAATTTGTGACTATTTTTAGGTTAGGAATATTGCTGAATCCAAATGAGAGGCTGATGCAACTCATGAGCTTAGGTAACCAAAACTGAAGGTACAAACTTCTAATGATTTTGACAAAAATTGTCTGAGATTCTGAACAAAACCTTAGGACTAGAGTAAACCTCAAATATTGACCCCTTCCTATGAACTAAAGCTCAGTTCCAAATTATTTCAATGCTTGATTATATTAGCATGGTATAGAGACGACTTTCAATAATTTCTTTACACAGACAGATATAGATATAAATGTAAATGCAGGTATAGCTTTATAGGTATAGATATAATTATAGATATACTTTTATATAGATATGGATGAATATATAGATGATAAAGATAGATGATGTAGATAGAGATCATCTGATACCCTTGGGAAATTCACCAGGCTTTAAGAAGTTAAGAAATGATTAAATCCAAAATATGTATCATGTAGTAGAAGTCACTTTAGGAAATAAAAAGAGAAATTTAAGATTTTAAGAGAGAGAGAGAGAAACATATTAAAATAACCAACTAAAAATTCTAAAATTGAAAAGTGCAGTAAGTTAAATGTAGAATTGTTGAATGGATTAAGAAGAAATTAGACACAGCTGGAGAGACAATTGGAGATTGTTCTGGAGAACATATTCAAACTAACAAATAAAGAGAATGCATCGGAGTCAAAACTGATGAACAAAAAGGAAGAGAAAACTTTAAAATCACCAACAGAGAAAGAAAATGCAAGTTACCTTCAAAAAAGCCACAGTAAGATTGACAGCTGCATTCTAAACAGATAGAAAAAGGAAAGCAGGACAATAATTAAATATCCTCAAATTTCTGAAGAAAGAACACTTTAAAGCTAGAATACTTGACTAGTGAGTATTTGTTTCAAAACTAAAGGAGAAATGCAGAATTTTCAGACAATCAAAAACATAAAGAATCTGTCACTACCTTTCCAGCACTAAAATATATAATAAAAGTTATATATAGTCAGAAGCAAAATAACCCCAGAACATACAAAAAAGATCTAAAAAGAAATGAAGAGTAAAGAAAAGATATATATTGGGTAGATGTAAGCAAATTTGGGTCATAAAAACAAGGAGGCAAATACCTATCAATATACATAAGCATAACTGAAATTATAATAATGAATATCCTAACATAATAATACACGAATTGGGATGCCTGTGTGCCTCAGTTGGTTAAGCATCCAACTCTTGATCTCGGCTCAGGTCATGATGGCTCGTGGGATCCAGCCCCACATCGGGCTGTGCACTGACAGCTTGGGAACTGCTTGAGATTCTCTCTCTCCCTCTCTCTGCTCCTCCCTTTCTCGTTCTTTCTCTCTCTCTGTCTCTCAAAATAAACAAATAAATTTTAAAAAAAGAGAAGCTGTCATTAAAAATAATAGTGCATGAATTGGGGTAAAGATAACTGACCCTAAGATTTCTGACATTCTTGGGGCGCCTGGGTGGCTCAGTCGGTTGAGCATCCGACTTCAGCTCAGGTCATGATCTCTCGGTCTGTGGGTTCGAGCCCCACGTCGGGCTCCGTGCTGACAGCTCAGAAACTGGAGCCTGCTTCAGATTCTGTGTCTCCCTCTCTCTCTGCCCCTCCCCCGCTCGTGCTCTGTCTCTCTGTCTGTCAAAAATAAATAAACACTAAAAAAAATAATAAAAAAAGATTTCTGACATTCTTGCATTGGGCAGGAAATAGTAAAAGTGTTCATTTATATTAGCAAGTCAAAAAGCATGCTGTGAACTCTAAGGCAGCTGTGTCCAGTAGAACCTCCTGTGTTGTTGAAAATATTTTTATCTGCATTTTCCAATATACGGCTTCCATCAGCCACGTGTATCTATCGTGCTCTTGAGACGTGGCTAATATGACAGGAGAACGAAACTTTTAATTTAATTTAATTTTAATTGATGTTAATTGAACTTGATATATGTGGATAGTAGCTAGTCTGTTGGATAGTGTGGCTTTAGGGTATCCTCTAAATGAATTACAAAGTCATGGATATCATCCTGAAAGGCTGACAGAATGATTGTGAAGAAATATCTTGTATTGCATCTAATAATCTTCATGTCTTGTCATACAGCAAACTTTGGGGTTAGTAAAACGGAGGTAGCATTTTTTGTTTCTTTTTCCTGATGATTCTTTTTACTTTTTCCCTTCTCTGTTTCCTTATATTGAAGAAACTCTATTTTAAGTAGACAATGGTTTTGGTTTTTAGTCCAGTCTGATAGTCTAAGTCTTTTCTACAGATTATTTAGTCTATTATAGTTAACTTAATTATTGATAATTTCAAATTTCTCCTTACACATTTTCTCTGTGTAATAATAAATTTTCACACTTTTCTCACTTTTGGGAGAGGTAATAAAATGGTTAAAGTTAGAATTTTAGCCTTTAAGTTGTTTTTTTTATAATTTCAAAAATTGTTAGTAAGTTTTCAAGAGATTTTAATGATCATTCTTAATTACTGTTTACTTCTACCTATATGTTAAGAACCACAAACCACTTTATTAGTGTTATGCACAGTGAGTATTTAGACAATTCACTTATATTTCAATCTTTTTTATTGCCTCCTGCAATTACAAGTTCCCCTCTGGGGTAATTGTCTTTCCAACCGGAGAAAATGCTTCAAGATTCATTTTAGTTAAGTTTTGCCTGATGTGGAGAACTCTATAAAAGAAAATATTTGGATATTTTACAATGGAAAAATAATCTTAAAGAAAACTGAAGTAGGGAAGAATGTTTTTACAATGAAGGAGATAATCGTAAGATAAGAACCTAAAGATAAAAATGACCAGAAAGTATTGTGTAATAAGACTCGTCCTAGGAAAGCAGGATTACTGGACACATTGTAACTACAGGTGACAAAAGGGACAATGTGTATATGAAAAGCCATAAACTATATTAATACAGAACCTGTTTTTATTGAAATTACACACAGATGGAAAGACCCATAGTGTCACTAGTTACCTTCCTTCACCTCAACAGTATTTGACTCTGAGTTTCTTCACACGTGTACAAACTGGTCTCCACTGAGATCTTTGTCCCAAATTAATCTTGCTTAGTCATTTTGCCTTTAAACACTTCTCCTGATTTCTCTCTGTGACCCATCATATTTCTCAATTTATTGTATCTATTTTCCCCTTTCCAATGGATTTGAGAGGTATATATATATAATGTAATGTAATGTATAAGAAGTAATTTTAGGGAATGAAATACATTTATAGAAAGAAAATCATTGGTGACAAATAAGGTGCCTCTATTCCACTGAGGTAGATAAAAAGTGACTTCATCTCAATCCCTGCCTTTAGAGCTAAGCATTCCCCAGCCAATGTACAGGCAAAAGGCACAACGAGTCTCAGCCAAGGAGAAGAGTAGGGGGTTTCCTGGTCGTGATTAGTTGGCATTAATGACATACAGTCATAGCATTTCTGACATTGGGATGGTTCGTTGGCTTGGTGCTACATCACAATGAATTCTCCCACAAATATGAGATGGAAGGAATCATCTGCAATTAGAGAAAATATCACTGATGTACATATAGGAAAACGACAGATTCCAAGTGTGGGAAAGGTGACTGTAAAAAATGCCACACCCATGGTTGACAGTATATAAATGCCCCAGTCTAGGAGGCAACATTTAAACTCAGAACCTTCTCACTGTAACTCAGCTGAACTCACATCTCTTGCCAACATGCCCTACAGCTGCTGCTCTGGAAACTTCTCCTCCCGCTCCCTTGGGGGCTACCTGCGCTACCCAAGCTTCTCCTGTGGCTCTTCCTACCCCAGCAACCTGGTCTACCGCACTGACCTCTGCTCTCCCAGCACCTGCCAGCTGGGCTCCTCCCTCGACAGCGGCTGTCAGGAGACCTGCTGTGAGCCCACCAGCTGCCGGACGTCCTGCGTGGTGTCCGGCCCCTGCCAGACGTCCTGCTCCCTCCCGAGGACCTCCACGTTCTGCGGTCCCTGCTGGACTGCTTACCCTGGGTCTGTGGACTGTGGATCCAGAAGCTGCCATTCCCTGGGCTGTGGATCCAGAAGCTGCTACTCTCTGGGCTGTGGATCCAGTGGCTTCAGACCCCTGGGTTATGGAGTCTGTGGTTTCCCTTCCCTGAGCTATGGATCCAGTTTCTGCCGCCCAACCTACTTCTCCTCCAGGAGCTGTCAGTCATCTTGTTACAGACCAACCTGTGGATCTGGATTCTACACATCCACTTGTTAAGGGTGCAGACATTTTGAGGAGTGTGTCGAATCTCTAAACAGGGAACCTATCATCTTCATGATCTTCAAGAAAAAGTCTTCAGTCACCTTTTCTCCAGCCACAAAGCACTGACCAAAAAACCTGTCTCTAACATATACTGAACTTAATGATTAATTTTATTGGATTAATTGATAGAATTGGAATTAAATAAATGGTGAGATCAATTAATGGAATTGATGTTAATAAACATGAATTATCATTAATGAAATAGTGGGATTCTTGTTCATGTGTTTATTTTTTATTTTTAAAATAATTTTTAAATGTTTTATTTATTTGTGAGAGAAAGAGGGCGAGAGAGAGAGAGAGAGAGAGAGAGAGAACGAGTGGGGAGAGGCAGAAAGAGGCAGACACAGAATCCGAAACAGGCTCCAGGCTCTGAGGTGTCAGCACAGAGCCCGACATGGAGCTCGAACTCATGAACCGCGAGATCATGACCTGAGCAGAAGTCAGCTGCTTAACTAACTGAGCCACCCAGGCACCCCTCTTGTTCATGCATTTTATTCACAAGAGATGAAAACCCAAATGAACATAATGTAATAAACTCATTCATTCTGCCTTCCAAATATTATGTTAATTTTATTGTTAGTTTTAACTGGGTAAGGTGTTTGAGGTTTTTTGTTTTTTGGGTTTTTGGTGTTTTTTTTTTTTTTTTGCTTTTGCTTTTTTGGGGGGTATTTAATAAGTCAATTTTTACCATGTCTGTGGGAGCAAACTTTGTAAACCTAATAATAGATTGATGAATTTGAGCTAATTTATTTGGGGCTTTAGACATTTATTTCTTTAAAACTTTTTTTCTGGGGCACCTGGGTTGCTCAGTCAGTTGGGCGTCCGACTTCGGCTCAGGTCATGATCTCACTGCTCATGAGTTCGAGCCCTGAGTTCGGCTCTGTGCTGACAGTTCAGAGCCTGGAGCCTGCTTCAGGTTCTGTCTCTGTCTCTCTGCACCTCCCTTGCTCACGCTCTCTCTCTCTCTCTCAAATATAAAATAAAAGATAAAAATTTTTAAAGACACTTCCTTTCTGTAATCCTTTTTTATGCATACCTAAACTTTATATGAATAATAATCTCAAGAGCAGTATAGAGCATATTTCCTCCAAAGGATGCAGGACCTTGGTGTTGGCTGACAAAAGGAAAAAATACATCTGATACATCTAAATTCCTGGACGGTGGCAATTGACCTGGTCAGCTAATTAGGGACCTGGAAAGGAGAATATTAGAATACTGATACAAAGGAATCTGGTGTAGAGGCATGTGGATAGACACATGCAGTGGACACACAGTGTGTATTTCTTCTTAGTGCCCACCGGAATGCATCAACCATGGAAGAAACAATCAAGTAGACAAAATGACTCCGCCGGTTGACGTGAGCCTACCTCCATCAGCAGTCCCTACAATGCTGGCAAGATGAACAAGTGCACAAAATGACCCAGAGGCTATGAATGGGTACAGTAACATAAGCAGAATCTACTTACATAGCTGATACAATTATGCCACCTGTGACTGTCCAATCTCAGTAACGGAGGCTAATGGTAACCTCTCACCATGACATTAGTGCTCAAGGAGACCAACTGGCAGCTTGGTTGCAAGTTGAACGTGGTCCTCTTCTGCCCTGGAAAGATCAGTGTTCATTCTCAAACGTGTAGATATGTATTCAGAGTATGAGTTTGCTTTTTATGCTTACCACAGCAGCGTCGTTATTCAGGAGTTAATGAATAGCTCCATCTACCAGCATGGGACTGCTCCCCCTGTAGCGACCAATCAGGAAATCCACTTTACAGTAGGGACTGTGTATGTCGAGATCCACAGGTTTTAGCAAAAACCACAGCAGCCTGAAGCTACCTGCCTAATACTGCGTTGGATTAGTGTACTGACTGCAAAACTGAGCATGGAGGCAATGCCTTCAAAAGACTGAGCTCCAAATATCCACCTACTATTACTTTCAGTGACTCATTTAAAAACTTTGTGCTTCCTATTTCTACAGCTGGAATTTTCAAGGATGGAGACCCAGTTCTCAAAGGCAGACTTCTTAAGGAACACAACAGGCGTCTCGCGGAACCGTAGCTATGGCTGCTGCCTGAGTTCTTTGGGCTCCTTATTGTCAGGAACCAAAAGGCAAATAAATAAATAAATAAATAAAATAAAAAAGAGTTGTCATCCATCTATCCCTGGGTAGGTGACCCTGATCAGTAGAAAGTGCTAATGTTACTGTTACACAGTGAGGGAAGGGGGAATACGTGTGCAGCTCAGTGAATCTACTTGGATGGCTCTTAGAACCTCCCGTCCAACTGTGGACATGATTTGTCAAATGCAGTGATTCTCGCAAGAAAAAGGTACAGTTATCAGTATTCATACTTCTCAAGAATAAGTCTTGGGTAACACCATCGAGAAATCCACCATGACCACCAGAGGCGGTAATGGAGGGCGAGGCAAATGTTTCATGAATGGTGAACGAGGGTGATGGTGAGCACCATCTAGAGCCACAAGATCAAATGCAGTGACAGGGACTGTGTTTCATGCCACGGCCTTGCCCTTTTATTATTCCCCTCAGGAATAGAGGCCTACCAGAGCCATGGAGAATCTCTCTCCTGACACGTCGACCCTGAAGGTGCCACCAGCAGACTGTGACGGGTACAGATCGGCACTGGAACTCACATCACATTGCTGCACAAGAGGAATAGCTCTCTGGCTTTGACAAGGGAAGCCAGCTGACAGGCTTTCTCTGTTGGCTTCTTTGGGCTCTGCCTCCCCTTTTAGCCAAGGTCAAGTTTTTCTCGTGGCAGTCAGTGACTGAAAGAGGTGGTAGAATGGCTTTGTTCATTCACAGGTGCTACTCTTTTATAAACGTTTTGTCCTTCTATCCCTGTCTCAGTGCCTGCTTCCTGAAGAATACAACTACTAAGTTGTTTCTCTATTTTTTTTGAAATTTGTTGTTTCCACCTAAGATTATTTTCCTTCAGCCCCCACAATCTCTCTTAGTATTTATTACAGTGCAAATTTATCTGACATAGTGAACCCATTGGAAATTAAAGCTCAGTTATTTTACTATTCAAAAGAAAAAGTTGTTCTAGGAGGTGAATCCCAGGTTCTTTTAAAATTTGGATGATGCAAATGAAAACACAGTAAAACCTTGGTTTGTGAGTATAATTCATTCCAGAAACATGCTTGTATTCCAAAGCACTTGTGTATCGAAGCAAATTTTCTCATAAGAAACAGTGGAAACTCATGTGATTCGTTCCACAACCCAAAAATATTCATATAAAAATGATTATAATACTGTAATAGAATACAAAATAATAAAGAAAATACAAATTATAAAGAAAAATAAACAAATTAACCTGCACTTAACTTTGAAAACCTTCATGGCTGGTGTGAGGGAGATGAGAGAAAGGAGGGTTGTTGTGTAGGATGACTTTCGCTATCACTAATGGAATCACTGCTATCTATTGGCTCAATGGAATCTTTTTCTTTTTGTGCAAATTTAACAAGGAACCTATCCAATGACACTTGCTTTTGCCTCCTTTTGAAGATTTCACAGAAATGTGACATTGCATTGATGATCACCCACAATCTTGCAGTGAGAGAGAGAGAGAAAGAGAGGAGAGAGAACCATTGGCTCAGTTGTGATCATGTGACATCCAGCATCACATACTGCTTATATTGCAAGACATCACTTATTTATCAAGTTACAATTTAGTACAAATGTTTGCTCATCTTGTGGAACGTTCACAGAACAAGTTACAACCCAAGGTTTTACTGAATGTGAAAATACATTAAAGATATTATTTGTTTTAAATGGCATTTAGATGAAAAGATCTCCATAGGCTAAAAGTAGGTAGAAGAGATACCTAAAATCCCTGTCTTTTCCTTTTTCCCAGATTCCCACATTGTCACCATCACCCCCGCTCCCTCTTCTAATGGCCTGAGTCAATCTCTTCTTGTGACACCGTCTCGAGTCAGTCTTTTTGAGTCTCTTTGCCTTTAAATGTTTGCCTGGCTCCTTCCTATTTCTAGCCACTTCTCATTATGTGTTATTTTTCTTCCCTCCATTGGATGTAAGAAGTACTGTATAATAATATGTGATAGATGGAGTATGTGATAGATGGAGAATAAATTTGGAGAATGTAAATCAGTGGTGACAAGTAGAATCAATCATTAGAAGCATCCTTATAAAAAATAAATCTATGTCACTTATCACTTGGCACAGTAGAAAAGTGACAGCAAGAATCCCGGAGTGAAGCAAGAATAGATATACATTCAGTCATAGCCAGGGAGAGAAGGAGCTTTTCTGGCTGTAACAGGTTGAGGATCGCTGACAAATAGTTCTGGAATTTCTAAGATAGGAATGATCATTGGTTTTGTGTTATAATAACAAATTATAGCACCCACAAGTACAATAGGTACGAGTCTAGTCAAGTGCAATGACAGAGAAGATTGATGATTTACACAATTGCAGAAGAGGGTATACAGATGATATAAGAAGATTGTACCTATACTGTGACTCTGCCATGCCAATTGATGAGTATAAGATACCCCGTGCACAAGATCACCTTAAACCTCAGAATTTTCTCAACTCTCAACATGAGTCACAACTGCTGCTCTGGAAACTTCTCCTCCCCCTCCCTTGGGGCCTACCTGAGTTACCCAGGTTCCTCCTGTGGCTTTTCCTACTCTAACGATCTGGTCTACAGCACTGACCTCTGCTCTCCCAGAATATAGGCAGTGCTCTTCTCTCTGCAGTAGCTGTCAGGACACCTGCTGTGAGCCCAACAGCCGCCAGACATCCTGCATGGAGTCCAGCCCCTGCCAGACATCCTGCTCCGCTCTGCAGTTCCTGCCATTCAACTTATCCCATATCTATGGACTTTGGGTCCAGCAATGACTTCTTTCTGGGTTATGGATTTAGGAGCAGCCATTCACTGGACTATGGATCCAGTGGTTTCAGACCCTTAGGTTATGGAGTCCATGATTTCTCCTTCCTGAGCTATAGACCCAGTTTCTGCCACTACATTTTGCTTCTAGTAGCCTCCACCCATCTCGTTTTCAACCTATCTATCTATTTGACTTCTAATCAACTTGTTGAGATCTAGTACATTTATGCAAAATCATCAAAATGTAGTTCCATCATGCTCATTATTTCCAGTGGCAACTATCTTAGTCTTTGATCGCCAGTTCCATACCCAATCTTTTTCCATCAATCATAGTCTAACAGACTGATTCCTGCACCCTTTTAATTTAATGACTTAATTCCAAAATAAGCATAATATCAGCATTACAGATTGAATTCATGAAAATTTGTTTCCAAATGGATAAAAAATAAAATAAGTATAACCCAATAAACTAATGCATTCTGGCATTGAAATATTTGTATGTTATTATTTATACATTATTGACCAGAGTTTGTGTTAAGTTTGATTTGGCTGTTTTAATAAGAGCTCAATTTGCATCTCAGAGTAAATTTTGGAAGTCTGGATTTGATCTAATTTCTTCCGACTATGGATATTTTTTTCATTCAAACTATAGTTACTGGACATCCATATTTTATAGTTTTGTTTTAAGTTTATTTGTTTTGAGAGAGAGAGAGCGAGCAAGAGAGTGTACTCAAGCAGGGGAAGGGTACAGAGAGGGAAAGAGAGAATCCTAAGCAGACTCTGCACTATAATGACCCGAGGCAAAACCAGGAATCAGATGCTTAATCAACTGAGCCACCCAGGTGTCCCAATATATTTTACAGTTTTAGGTCTTATGAATAAAGTTCTGAGACTTAGGGTATATTTTGTGTTTTTCAAAAAAATGGATTTTATCTATGTGTACAGAGAGAATGTGACTAGTTGACAGATTCATCAGGAACTTCATTAACAATAATAACATTTAGGTTTACGTGGTTAGTATGATAAATGGAAGAAAAACTAAAAGCCAGTTTAAAAAGATGTAAGAGTATTAAATTCTAATGAGCTTACCCAAATCTTATTTTAAAATGGCCAGATTCATGCATCTGATGATGAGGGTCCAATGTCATTCCACTTTTCTATATGTATGGAAAGATATTCTTGGTGGGGAAAATGTGTCTGATGCCCTATTAGTGCTTTAGTCAAGCCCAAACTAAATATAGGTGAAAAAAAAGCTTTTTATGGCAACAGACTTGACTGTTTCATTTGGATGTCACTATAAAGTTAGGGACACTATATGTTTACTCTTTGGGTAACATTCTCAGCTTTCACAGGCTAAATAGCTAAAGAAGCCCCTGTGAGACTAAAATAGCAGCAGGTTACCAAGGAAAAAAACAAGTTACAAAAAGACATTATCTTTATCTAGTGCCATAATCAGGGTTCAAAGAATATCCTATTCATTATTTCCTTAGACCTTCAAATAGATCTACGAAAAGACTATTTTAAAATTCAGGTGTTTTAAGTAGGAGGAAATGAATACAATTGAGGTGTTTTAAGTAGGAGGATCAGAGACTTCGCTAGTCATGACAACCCAAATTGTCTCTCCAGATATTGCCCAGTATTCCTTGGAGGATAGAAGGCACAACTGCTCTTGTTTGAGGAACCGTTTATCTAAACTAACGCATGGAGAGAAAGAGAGGTGAAAAGAATTTATGCAAATATGGACCATAGTGAAAAGATTGAACATACTTGTCTTTGGAGTCCTAAAACAGGTATGAGAGAGAATTGGGGAGATAATATGTTGGGGAGAAACCGCTAAAAATTTTCCAAAACAAAGCCAATAAACAGTGCCAACTAAAAGTTAGATAAAAATCGAGAAAATACATCTACACGCTAGTAAAACTCATGAACACCAGTGACAGGAATGTTTCTAGGAAACCTGAGAAAGAAAGCTAATTTCCTTCTAAAAAGGAAAAAAAAAAGTGATGATGGGACTAAAATATGAATTATTTACAAAGATAATTGAATGAAATATTCAAAATTCTGAAAGAACACAGATGTCATCCTAGAATGCTATGCTCAATCAATGTGTGCTTCAAAACTGAAGATAATTTCAGACAACGAAAAATTCAAGAGAATATCTAAGCAGCAGACTGGCAAAAAAAAAATATGTACTAGATGTTGTCTGTTATTGAGGAGGAAAAAGTCTGAAATCCAGATATGAGCTACATTCTTCTCCTTTTTTAAAAACCATTATGTTTTTTTGGTTACGGTATGGCTTCCCAGTGGACATATTTACTGGGATAATGCCCTAGCCAACATTGGGCAAATATAATAAAAATACCTTCTAGATAACCCATTGACAACACATCATCTGATGGCATAAATCTTAATATCCCAAGTCATGGTTTTTAAGCTCCTGGCTACTTGTTAAGATGATTAATTAGAGTTGAATCTTCCAGATGGTTAGTAACAGGATGAAAAGCAACTCCCATAAAATAATTAGATGGGTGGCAAAAGTAGTATCTAAAGTATATGATGGGAATCTGTTGGTTCCACAAACCACAGATAGAAAAAAAATTAGGTAGAAAACAGAGATGGGAATCAAATACCTACCTATTTGGAAGCCATTAGTTCCCCAACTCAGAGCCAGCATTTTAATATAAAATATCCCAATAATTTTAAATGTGGATAAATAATTCTACTTTAGGGAAAAAAAAAACTAGCGTGGAGGTGTACATTGTGCCAATATGATACCTGAACTGCATTTGGTGCATGGGATTAGCCCTTTGAAGAAGAGATCCCAGATGGCACTCTGCCATTGAGGTTAGGTGAAAAGATGATCATCTAGGAAGTGGATCTCATCAGACACTTAATGTGATGATGCCTTGATCTTGGATGTCCCTGCTTCCAGAACTGTAAGAAATAAATGTTTGTTGTGTATAAGTGACTCAGTCTGTGATATTCTGTTATAGTAGCTGGGATGGACTAAGACAAGTTATCTATCTATATATATCTATATATATCTATATATATCTATATATATCTATCTATATATATATATATAGATATATATTTTTTCAAATTGGCAACATTTGGAGATGTTCTAGTTATGTTCTAGCATTTTTCACTACTTTATAAGCATCTGATCCTTGATTTTGGTTCAGGTCATGATCTCACGGTTCATGAGATTGAGCATTTACTTTTTCCCCTCACCTCAACTGATAAATACTCTGATTCTCTTGTCATGGGCTCAAATTGGTCTCCATCTGTAACTCTGTTCTGATGTACTGTTCTTTTATCTTGCTTCCAAATACTTGTCCTGGATCCTTTCTGTTCCAAGCCTTTCTCCATTCAACTTGTAACATTGTTAGGCCTTCATCCAGTATGAGATACTCTGCATTAATATTTAATACTTGGAAAATAATTTTTGGATAAAAATGAATGAATTAAAACAAGTAGTTTTTCGATTTTTAGAAGGTTTTTTGGCAAGGTCAAAGCTATGCCTATAACCGAAAGAAAGAAAGAAAGAAAGAAAGAAAGAAAAAAGAAAAGAGAGAAAGGTGATGTCATTTTAATCTCCACCCTTAGAAGGAACTCATACCCCAGCCAAACCAGAATCAGATACAGGTACAGCATATACCAGGAAGAAAAGGAGGGGCATTCTCGGCCAAGATGACATGGCCATTAATGCAAAACGGTCATAACATTTCTGACATAAGAATAGTTCATTGGCTTTGTGTTATAACAAAATTTATTATAGTCCTCATAAATGCAATAGGTGCGAAACTACGCAGCTGCAATTACAGAGAAGATGATTGAGTTAATACTATGCAAATGAAGGAGTACAAACACAGGGATGATGCTCTTGTCACTTTCGACACCTGCAGCTGAGAGTATATAAATGCCACCGTCCCGGAGATAGAATAGACCTCAGAATATTCTCAGTGTGAATTCAGGATTCTCTGTGTTTTCTCAGCTGAACTCACATCTCCTATGAACATGGGCTTCAGCTGCTGCTCCGGAAACTTCTCCTCCCGCTCCCTTGGGGGCTACCTGCGCTACCCAAGTTCTTTCTACCCCAGCAACCTGGTCTACCGCACTGACCTCTGCTCTCCCAGCACCTGCCAGCTGGGCTCCTCCCTCTACAGCGGCTGTCAGGAGACCTGCTGTGAGCCCACCAGCTGCCGGACGTCCTGCGTGGTGTCCAGCCCCTGCCAGACGTCCTGTTCCCGCCCAAGGACTTCCACACTCTGCAGTCCCTGCTGGATGACTTATGCTGGGCCCAGAGGCTTCAGACCCCAGGGTTGTGGAGTCCGTGGCTTCCCCACCTTGAGCTATGGATCCACATTCTGCTACCCAACCTATTTTGGTTTTCGGCATCTCCAGCCATTTTGCTACAAACCAATCTATGGATCTGGCTTCTACAGATTAACTTGTTGAATGTCTGGATCTTTTTGCAGAATGTTAACTATTTTTTTTTTTCACAAGAAACAACTCTCTATGGTCTCCAGAGACTAATTCCTCACCCTTTCTGTGGCCACGAGCTTAGCTTTCAGATTGGTTCCTGCAATATGTAAAACTAAGCAATAAACATAAGATTTCAATCATATAGCTCTATTGGTGATGGAAATCATACAATTATTACATACACAATCCCTGCTTGGGATTCTCTCTCTCCCTTTCTCTCTGTCCTGTCCTGCTTATTCTCACTCTCTCTCTTCCTTAAAATAAATAAATAAACTTTAAAAAAAAAGCTTTAAAGTTTTTGTCTTTAGATATTTTCCTTTTTATATAAACTGTATAAATGAGTATCTCAAGATCTATAAAAATCTAATCTCTTAAATCATGTGAGACCCTGTATCTCTCTTCATAGGAGAAGAAAAGCACAAAAGTTGGTAGATATATGCAAAATGCAGAGGGAAAGAATAAAATTTAGATACAATGGTAGGTTTGCACATGAAAAAAATTAAATGTAAATCTAACTTGTGACTGTGTATTTTCAGGAACTACTAAATATAAATGTTGAATAACTTCCATGAGACTCATCCAATATTACTTGGGGAAAGTAACCAAAGTAACTCACTGAATCCCAGTGAGTACATTTTGATTGAATTAATTTCTTTATGGTATATAAGAAGGAAACCAATCATGCTTGGTGTAAAGATTTTTGGATCAGCTTGTGTGGGTATTTACCCTAATGTTCTCCAATGACTTAAACTACATAGCTGAGAACCACAGCTTTAATGTCAAGAAAAAATGGAGATCCTTTATTTCTATTTTGTTATAGACGTGTGCTAATCTTTTTTAGGCCATGTATTCCAGAAAACAATATGTTGATATGTGAGACACAGTTTGATAAAAAGATAAATCTAATAATCAAAAAGAACTATCTTTGAGTTATGCTAAATAAATGTTCAAGTAGATTTTCAAGTCATTGCTTCTTTAGAATCTTGAACAGCACTCAGAGAGAGATATAGTTTATGTGCTAAATTTCTTTTAAACATGAGGCAATGGAAGCTCAAAGTAAGTCAAGGTCTGGCCAAAGATCCCAGGTTTATGGAGAAATCAATGTTCACAATTTCCTGAAAGTTGGAGCATACTATGAAAAGCAAAAACAGAATTAGTATGGGTTGGAATAGAGGAAGTTTGGGAAGATAAAATGAAATGAACAAAGCAGAGATCTATAAAGTTAGCTGGTATGTTTATGAATAATTAATAATGCGTGCACATTACTCTGTCATTTTTCAGTCTGAGTTTTGAGTGACAATAATCCTAGGTTTCATAGTCACCTATTAAATTTACTTGAACAGATTTCTAGTGATAATCTTCCATGTTTATTGTCTATTCTAAATAATTTTGCATATATTACAGAATGAATATTCTTACCAATCACCCTCATATATAGAAACTTAATGTGATATTTATACCAAATATAACTTTTGATAGCATTAGACTAGATAGTTTAATCACTCTTATGAATAAAAACTTTAGTAGGACTTAAGAAAGTAATCTATACATAAACTCTGGAGTACTATCAGCTAAGAATTGCTAGATCGAATTAAGACAAGTTTTAAGTCAAAGTAAATGGTATTTGGGCTACTTTCTTCCTGAGTTGTCCACTGAATCCAAAAATGTTAATGGGCTATTGGTGTGAATGAATAGAATCAGATTTCAGGACTTCATTTTTAAGGAGCTTGGAATACAGGTAAACATTCTGGGCTTTGAAAGATTCTACCAGAATTTTATGAGTATGCAAACATAGAGTGTGTTTCATAGGAACTGAAGGCAACCTTTGACTTGCATCAGTGTTTATGATATTGAGAGTGTTAGTAATCTTACCTCAGCTTGGCATAACCAGAATAAATCCTTGCAAAAATAGACCCATTCAGAGCTTCAAATTACCTGTGGTAATTGATTAAAATTTACTAAGGCTACAAACAGGCAAAACAAGACCTGTAAGAGACAACACAGAGCATAAGCAAACTTACAGAGTATCTAGATAATGTACATATTAGAAATGTACAGAAAAATAACTGCGGTTATTATTTTTAAGCAATTAAAGACAAGAGTTAAGAGTTTTTGCAAAATACTAGAATATATAAAAATGAACATAAAAATACTAAAACTGGGGGTGCCTGGGTGGCTCAGTCGGTTGAGTGTCTGACTTCGGCTCAGGTCATGATCTCACAGGTCATGGGTTTGAGCCCCACGTCGGGCTCTGTGCTGACAGCTCAGAGCCTGGAGCCTGCTTCACGTTCTGTGTCTCCCTCTCTCTCTGCCCCTCCCCCGCCTACAGACTGTCGCTCAAAAATAAATAAATGTAATTTAAAAAACATACTAAAACTGTAAGATACAATAACTAAAATGAACCAATTCAAGTGAATTCAAAGGCACACTAGAACAGTCTGAAACTCTGCGCCAGCCTCGTCCTCAGCTGAAATAGAGAATAAAATAATGAGCTCAGATTAGAGTGTCAACATAATCTGGTTGGAGTGTGGGCAAAGTGGAGATGCATTCAAACTGGTTTAAACTGGGACAGTCCTGCTTAACTCAATTCTTTAATGAAGCTTACTGTTAAGTCCTTTGCCTTTCTAACATGCAGAGGGAAGGACTTACGTTCTCTGGAAAACAATAAAGGAATATAGTTGCATATGTTTATTTTGTGTGTGCATATGTATTGATCATATAATCATATGTGTTTATAACTACAATTGTGACTCTATAAATATAAGTATCTCTATTTCAAAATCCACTGGTCTTTTGTTTATAATGTCTATAATGTAATAAAGCATTATAAAAAATTTCAAGGAGCATGTAAATGTTACCCAATCAAAACTATCCATGGAAGCAAGTTCACATTTACTACAAATATTAGAATTAGTTGGCACAGACTTGAAAGAGACTATGATGAACATGTAAATAATTAAGAAAAAGATGGATGCAATTAATAAACACATGGGAATTACAAGAGATGGAAATAATTAAAAAAAAACTAATGGATATCTCTAAACAGAAAGTTAAAGGCTTAAAATTAAGTAAAGACATAAAATTAAAATAGGATTATGAGAATATTTGACAAAACAGAAGTAAGGATAAGTGAACTTGAAAATAGGTTTTTAAAAAATATGTATTATCCAAACTAAGCTACACAGAGAAATAAAGATTGAAAAAGGAGGCAGAGTAAAGATTTGGAAACTTGTTGAAAAACATAGGGCAATCTAAAAACTGTGTAAGAGAAGTCCCATAAAAAAATTGAGCAGAAAAAAAAAAAAACTACAGTAAAAACTTTTGTACATTTGCCTAACAACAAACAAAATAACAGCAAACAAATCAATAAAACTTCCAATTTACAAATCCAAGAATCTTGGGATACTTGAATCAAGAGCCACACTAGGCACATTATAGTGAATTGATTAAAAGCAAAGATAAAAAGAAAATCATAAATTAGCTAGAGGAAAAGGAAACATTACATATGGGGAATAGTGATAAGAAATACAGCTTATGTTCTTAACACCAGAAGAACATGAAATGATTTTTTTTTCTTTAAATTTATTCATTTTGAGAGAAAGAGAGAGAGAGCATGAATAGGGGAGGGGCAGAGAGAGGGGGAGAGAAAATTCCAAGCAGGCTCCATGCTGACACAGCACAGAACCTGATGCAGGGCTGGAACCCAGGAAGCGTGAGATCATGACCTGAGCTGAAATCAAGAGTCTGACATCCAACCCACTGAGCCACCCATGTGTCCCTGGAATGATATTTTTAAAAGGCTGAAAAGAAAAAGAAAATTCAGCTTCCTATAATTTTATATCAGTTCAAAATATCCTTCAAAAATGAAAGAAAAAGAAAAATATTTTCAGAAAATTTGTATCCTCCAACTATAAAATCATTAATTTTGGGGCACCTGATTGGCTCAGTTGGTTGAGCATCGGACTTCAGCTCAGGTCACGATCTCACGGCCCATGAGTTCGAGCCTCGTGTCGGGCTCTGTGCTGACAGCTCAGAGCCTGGAACCTGTTTCAGATTCTGTGTCTCCCTCTCTCTCTGCCCCTCCCCTGCTTGTGCTCTGTCTCTGTCTCTCTCAAAAATAAATAAACATTAGGGAAAAAAATCATTAAAAGTAATTTCTAGAAGTGTGTACAATTGAAAAAATAAGTACTATAATCAGTGCATGACACTGCTCAGATCAGAAACAATTAGCTCCATATCTCAAGAATGCAGACTCAGGGAAAAGAAAAAAAAAAAAAAAAGGATGCAGACTCACAAACAAACAAAAAATGCAAGTCAATATTTCCATAGTAAACAGCACACATAGTTTGTAACTGTCCAGTTGTATAGTGTTGACAAATAATTTAGGGTTTTTTTTTTTTTCTTAAAAAAAAAAAAAAGAAAACTCTCTCTGGAGGTCAGTAGTGTGCAGTCTTGATCAATAAACAAGCAGACCAGGATCTGAGTACATGGGAAGTCTCCTTCAAATGGATTCCATTCAATCACTTATATGAAATAGAATTAGAGATAAGAATTAACTGGAAGGGAATGAGGTTACAAGCCTCTTTGGTACAGAAGATCTGGATTAAGACTTGGTACTCTTTGAAAACATATTTAACTTTCCATTTTGTCTAAGAGTAGTTCTGAAGCCTATTCATCTTGTGGTTAGTAACTCCTAAGTTTGTCACGAGGGCTATTGAAAAAGCATTTGGAAGTCAGTAAGAATGAGAAAGACAAAGACACATACCTTAGTTGCTGGAGAGAAAGGAAGGAAAAGTTAATTCTGCTTTGGAATATATAAAAATAAATATTCTTCCAAATGATTATATAAATTTTCTGAAAGTATTTGTCACCTGTTTTCCTATATAATTTTTAAATGAAATAAATAACTTTATTAGTTTTCACAAAATCTGAATTTTGACCTTGTTGGCTTTGTCTGTTTCATGTTGATTTCTATTTCACTGACTTCTATTCTTGTCTTTATAATTTCCTATCTTAAAATTTCTTTTGGTTTAGATTTTTATTCTTTTTTCAAGCTTCCTCATGTAGAGTACTAAAATTTTATTTCAAACTTTCTTGTATGTTTGTATATACGTTAAAATTGAAATGTATCGTTCTTTGCAGCTGTATCTCCCCAATTTTACTGAGTTATATCATTGTTATCATGCATTTCAAAATATTTCCCAATTTCATTGTTTTTTTTCCTTCGATGTTTGGATTATAATCAATGGTATTGATTAGTTTATAATCATATGAGGTTTTAAGTTAAAAGTTTGTTTTATTTGTGCCTTATCTCTACTGATTTTTAACTTTTAAACAACATATTTCCAGCACTAAGCTGAATAACCCAAATTTAAACTCTAAAGCCAGCCTTTAAGAAATAATTTTAATAGATTAGCTTCTCTAAATGAAATTTACATGATTTAAATCTAATAAACGTCTTAATCCACAAATAATATGGTGGTTTCTTATTTGTTTATTTTCTAATTTTGTTTTGTTGTATATTTGTGAAATTGAAATGAAAGATTCTGTTTTTCTGCGAAAGGGCTTTGAAAGGTTGTGTATGCAAGGTCTTAACTGATATCTGTAGAATTTTCCTTCTCTTAACATAGTAATTTCTTGGAAGTTTATGGTGTGAAGGTGCAGGTTTCTCTGACAATAAATCTGAGGAGCAGAGGAGAGTTGAATTCACTCAATGAACAGCTGACCATGTATCTGTGCTGGCAGAGTGAAGGAATTAAGAAGTTGCCACATAACACCAGGAATATAGAAAGCAAGGAAATAAGTTTATATGGTTTGGTCCATTAAAAAGAAAGAAGTAAATAGAAAACTGCTATGTGTTTGTAAAATTGAGAGAAGGCTACCTATGAGCTTTCAATAACTAAAACTGAATTTATCTCATTTTGGTTAAAGGCGTCTGCATTTTGCATTCCAACAACCAGTTTCAAGCCTGATTCATTTCTCCAAGCGTGTATGACGTTATCACTGAAGCCAGGTGAGAAGGTCAGGTTCAGAAGACATGGATTCCATCTTGGTGCCTTGCCAAATGGGCTTCTAGAACGGCCCAGATGTCTGCTTCCGTTGTATCTCAACCTGAGGTTCAGTTATTTTATGATTCCTTCCTAAACTTTTATAAATATAGTATATCAGGAAACGATAAGCTGTTAAAAATAGGGCTTGTTGTAAATGAGCCGAACCTAAAAATAAAGTGATAACTTTGCACAGAGCCAGGGAATCTTTAAAGAAATTTTCTGTGCGTTTTTTCATCATACTCACAAGCATCCCAGTGTGGAATTCACTCATGATAGTCTAACGTCCTTTTAGCATATGAGAAAATAGAAGCTCGAGGAGAAACATAGACTTGCCAAAGGTGCCATTTCTTTGAGGAAATACAAATGTCCCACTCTCTTCCTGGATGCATTAAATATGAGAGGCATAGTGACTGTAGAGATCACCACGTCAAACTTAACTTGTTGTATACACATGGATCTTGAGACTTACAAGAGTTAGTTTCTAAGTCTCACAGAAAGTTAATGGCAGTGCTAAGGATAGACCCCTGGTTCCTAAGTTTCATTTTAATGCAATTTCAATTGTGCCATGTAATCTCATCTTCTCTCTCCTCCAGCCATCCCTCTTCCTTCTCCCGCTCCCCATTATCATCATGAGTTTCTGGGTCCTAATCTCCTCTTAGAAGGACACCAGTCATGTTGGATTAGAGCCCACCCATTTAACCTCATTTTCCCTTAATTACCTCTTTAACGGTCCCATCTCCAAATACAGTTACATTATGAGGTTCTTAGGGGTTAGAGATCCAACATGGGAATGTTGACGGGAGGGGCACAAATCAGCTCATAATACCCATTTTGGACAATGTTGTGACCATGCAAGACCATGAGGCAACAAACACAAGACTCAAAGTCATCATGTTGAGGACAGTGGAATAGAAGAGGTCAAAAAGACTCGCCATTAAATTGCTTGAGAAATGATCATGGTTTCGACACTGTCACTGGGAAATCTAAAGGGATTGAAATTTTGAGAGAAAGTGTAGAAAATTTCATTTGGCTTTCCCTGACAGAAATAGAAAGGGCAGTGTCCAGTACTCTTCTATGAACTTAATTTTATTTTGCTTATAACTTCCACGATTTTTTAAAATAGAATAATCCACGTAGTCCCCACATGCACATTCCCACATGGGGGCCACAGTCATTCTAGAAATACAGAACACGGACAAAATAGCCTTAACACGGAGGAGTATTTTTTGGCTAAATCGGAGCTATCGCTGATGATTAAAACCATTACCTGGTTAAAAACGTAAAAGTGGTTTTCTGGCTCCAGGAAATACTCTAGTTATTTATTTAGAGAGAGAGTGAGAGTAGGGGAGGAAGGGAGGGGCAGAGAGGGAGGGAGAGAGAGAGAATCCCAAGCAGGCTTCCTGCTATCAGCGCAGAGTCTAACACAGGGCTAGATCTCACAAACCGTGAGGTCATGACGTGAGCTGAGAACAAGACCCAGGTGCTTAATGACTGAGCCCCCCAAGTGCCCAGCAAACAACCTTCTAAAGGCAAATCAGGGAGAGATTCAATAGTCATTACACCGCAATATAATGCAATACACACAGCTGGCGATTACAATGTTGAGGCAGTACATTTGTAATAGCACAACTGATACTTAGGTTAAATACAACGTCCCATTTACGGATATCAGCATCAAAGTATAAAAACTGTCGTTGCATATCAAGAAATTGTCTCAATCCCATATAAAAGCTGCTCCCGAAACAGCCAACACCTATGTCCAAGTCTTCTGCAACATTCTGAGTTTACCAGGATCAAAGTAAGGTTCCCTCTATATTCCAGCAACAATTATTCTAGGTCTTGTTTCCAGCAACAATTATTCTAAGTCTTGTTTCCTTGCAGTCCTGCTCTCTACCAAAGTGCTACTAGATTTCCTATAGGTCCTACCCCTACCAGACTTCCAAGTTTCTCTTGCTGTATTTCGTGCGGATCTGTTACACCCGCTGGCTGTTTATATTTTGAACTCAAGAATTCAGTTCCCAGGTTCCTGCTGCCTAAGCAATTCTATTTCCAGGAATTGGCAGTCATCTTTTTTACCAGCCAGCATGTGGTTCAGATTTCTAGGGATTGATGTATTTAGTTTCCCAGGAAACTCATCATGAGTCATTTCTATGCAATTGATTTCACCAATTCCTATTTATTTATTCTTGTCACATTGGTGATTGCAGATAACAGCTTTGTTACCCTTCAACCTTGACTCCCATATTTTTTATTAGTCATGCTTCGGTACTATGTTGTTAAACATCTTGTCGATACCAGTCAGTTCTCAAAATAATATTCATTTGACTCTGCTCATAGGAAATGTATGATCAACAAATGTTCCGTTATATTTTTTTTTTCAAAAAAGACTGCATTCATTTATCTGCTACTGTGTAGTGAGACATTTTAAAACCAATATTTAAAAATGTGGTTCCTGTTTCTTTGAACTTACCATCTAGCAAGGTTAACCAAATAACAGTGATTAACAGCTGTAAACAAGCAAATCCTCAACATATACATGAATTTAACAATGAGAACTTAACTATCTTAAAAACTTAACAAAGCTTCCACGAGAAAGTATTTTACAAGCTGTGGCAGGAGGATGAACAAAGATTGCTTGATCAAGGTAGAAACTGAAGCAAGGATATCCAATGGGAAGATGATTGCACTAATCTGAGCAAGAATGAGAAAAATCTATGATAATGAGGTCCAATAGTCAGCATATCTACATGTATACAGCCCGTATTGTTTTTTTTTTAATCTTTGTCTCCAATTGCTACATAAATCCTCCCTTTGCCATAAACCAGCTGAACTTCAGTTATTCCCTGAACACACAGTAAGCATTTTTCTATCCTGCTTTGGTCATTTTACACCCTCTTCCTATACTCCCTCTTATCTGTTCTCATAGTTCTCGTGTCTTTGATATTTAAGATCATCCTACCTTTTAGATTCATTGCCTTTTTTTTTTTAGATTCATTGTTTTTTAAGTTTATTTATTTATTTTGAGAAAGAAGGCATGCACACATGCAAGTGAGGGAGGAACAGAGAGAAAGGGAGAGAGAGGATTCCCCAGCAGGTTCCGTGCTCAGTGTGGAGTCCAACACAGGGCTCAATCTCACAAACCGTGAGATCATGACCTGAGCCAATATGAAGATTTGGACGCATAACCAACTGACCCATCCAGGTGCCCCTAGACTCATGTTTAAATGCCATTTCCTTTATGTCACTTCCCTATCAATACGTGTTATCTCTCCATCTTCTGAAATTGGGCTAAACTGAATTACAGTGAAATTTAAAGAGGGAGGTGTTAGAGATGGGATGGTATCATGAGTATGCTAATCTTAATTAGAAGTTCAATTAGTAAATTTCTATGTATAAAGTTCCCATTTCCTGATGTGAGGAGAGTTTGCAGTTGGAGTTCCCAGGCTCGTGGAGGATGAGAAAGCAGGGATTTTGTTGCAAACGTCCTCTAAATTGACTCAATTAATAATCAGTCAATTTGGGCCCATTTCCATGGTTAGATGTAATCTGATCCCATAAACAACAAGCTCTTAAAACTTAAAAGATACATATTTATTAATGTTGTGAGCAGAGAGGGTAGCACACACCTACACACTCATATATGCACACAAAATCAGCCACATCACCGTATCCCTACATTTCTAGCCACCATTGCACTACAGGTGTTAGCCATAGCAATAAGGCAATAAAAACACATAAGAGGCATAAACACTAGCAAGGGAACAGGAAAACTTTCTGTATTCATAGGTAGAATGACATAAAAATATGTAATGAATCTATAAAATTACAATTAAAATCTGTTTTATTTCTGTATAATAAGCAAAAATATGTGGAAAATCCAAAGTATGTTATATGAATAACAAAACATATAATCTAAATTTCAAGATTTAAGATTTGTATATTTTATACTATGAAATACTGCAGAAAGAAATTAAATAAGATCCAAATAAGTAGAGACATATATCATGGATTGAAAGACGTTTAGTATGCTTAATTTATAAATTCAACACATTCTGAACAAAACTGCCAGGAGGCATTTTTATAAAAATTGAAGAACTGATTCTAAAATTTATATCATGCAAAGAAGCAAGAAAAAGCACAATCATCTTGAAACAGGAGTAAAGTTGGAAGACTTTCATTATCTCATTTAAAGAGATATATATAAAGGTATATTAAGATATTGTAGTACTGAAATAAGTATAGATAATTAATCAGTGAAACAGAATAGAGTTCTAGAATGGATTCACATGTATACTGTCAAATTTTTTTAATGGAGATGTCAAATCAACATCTTTGTAAAAAATATCTTTTTGGGGAAAAATGTCTTTTCAAAAATTATATTAGAATCAGTGGTTATCGGGGCACCTAGGTGTCTCAGTTGTTTGAGAGTCCAACTCTTAAATTTGGCTCAGGTCATGATCCTAGGGTTAAGGGATCAAGGACTGTGTTGGCCTCCTTGCTGAGTGTGGAGTCTGCTTAGGATTCTCTCTTTCTCTCTCTTTCTCTCTCTGCCCCTCCCCACACCTGTTCACACTTTCTCTTTCTCTCTCTCAAATAATAATTTAAAAAAAGAATCACTGATATAGGTAAAGAACTTAAGAAAATATATGTGTTGATACCTTTCATAGACATATATAAAGACTGAAGTTTTAAAGCTTCTAGCAAAAATAAGGATATCTTTCCAACCTGATGTGAAGAAAAACTTTTCTTGAAGAATACAAAAAAAAAAAAAACACAATAAAAGAAAAGTAATTGATAAGTTTGATTTCATCAAAATGAATTTTTTTTCTTATCCAAAGTTGTCACTAAAATGAGAGAAGTCATAACTATGAGATTATTAGCAGTATATTTATCAATGGACTGATTTCCAGAGTAAATAAAGAATTCCAATATCTTAGTAAAAAAATTAATATGGCAAAACATGAATAAACACTACACAAAGAAGTCACAAGGATAGCCAATGAGCACAAGAAGGGGTGCTCAAAATCATTATTCACCAAGTAAATGCAATTTAAAATCACAATAAAATACTACTCACATCCAGCAAATGGTTAAGAGAAAGAATGATGTCAATATTGATGAGAATGTGAAACTCCCAGAAATGTAGAACATCACTGGTGGTAGAATAAAATGATAAAACTAACTTTGAAAAACTGATCAGCAATTTTTTCTTTAATTTTTTAATATTTATTTATGATCAGCATTTTCTAATAAAGTTAAACATATGCTCACTCTATGACCCAGAAATTCCATTCGGAGGTCTTCCTAAAAACAAACAAACAAACAAACAAACAAAACACTAAAATCATAAGCCCACAAAAAGACTGGAACAATCAATGTTCATTGCAGCTTTATTGATTTAAAAAGTTTTCTGTAATCTTGTAACAATTCAATGTCCATCCACAGGTGAAGGACTAAACACATTGTCATCTATTTGCACATTTATTTCCACAGAAATAAAATGAATAAAACATATGTATCATGGAGAATCTCAAGAACATTATGTTGAATGAAAAAAGATGGACACATCTAAGAACATACTGTATGGTTTAATTTTTAGGAAATGCTAGAGGCAAAATCATTTTACAATGACAGAAATCGTTACAATAGTTGGCTCGAGTTGGCAGGGATTGGTTGAAATAAGGATACTTTCTGCCATGGGAAAATGTTCTATATCTTGATCGGGTAGCTGTAACTAGTTATAAGTGTATATATTTGTCAAAAACATCAAACTCTACCATTAAAATCTGTTCATTTCATCGTGTGTCAATACTAATTGAATAACAAAAACTATTTTAAAAAACTAACAAATCGGACAATCTCATACCTCTGCCTAAAACCATTCAATGGCCCTTGCTGCTTTCAGAAGAAAGTGCAATTCTGAGCTAGACCACTGAAGACAAAGAATGGCCCCCAAATCTTTCTGGCCTAATTTCAAGGCATTTTTTCATTTTCCTTCAATGACAAGACAAAATGTCATTCGGTGTTATAATGTACATCTCAAGACTGGGTCCTCAAAATACTCTTCTCCAAGCACTATCTATCCATTCCCTACTTACTCTTTCAAGCTATTTCAAATTCTATTCCTCTGGGGAACTTTTCTTGAGCTCTAAGACTAGGTGCATATCTCTCGATGTTATTTTAGTATCAGAAACTCATTCATAGCTCATTGTTACTATAGTTAAATATTTCTTTAGTATTTGCTTTCTCTATTAATTTTCAGGCCAGTTAGAACAGAGACCCCACACCTTTTCTTACTATATTTTAAATTATGGAGTAATACACAAATATAATCTAAATTAAAAACATATTCAATAATACACATTTCCATTTCACAGACTCTGACTCATGGAAAAGGCTCAGTGAAAATGTCACGAAAACTAATGATACTGACAACATGTTTGGCAATGTGTTCTGAGGCATGACTAATTAGGGGAAAAAAAAAACAAATATGAGGGCAAGGAGTTGGGGAGGATCAAGCTACTGTCTGTAATCACTAATGGGATAAACATTAATAAATAGAACTTGTTGAAATCAAGTTCTTAGGATTCATGGAAGCATTTCCTGGGAAACTGGTTACACTTATTCTTGGAAGTCAGAATTGGAAACCAGTTGGCAGACAGATGATTAGCAGCTTCCGGAATTATAGTTGTGCAGGCTGCGGAAGCCGGGACCTAAACCCCTAGGTTCAAAATCCGAGGTGCTGAGCATCTCTGTCAAAGGACGCAGCAGGAGGAAGCCAGATAAGTGCCAGCTGGTCTCTGTCCATTATGTGCAGTAGGATTAACTTGGTGAAAACTGGAAGATCACGATTCACTATACTCTACGGAAGTATAGAAAGAAGAAAGTCTGTGCTCTGGGAAATTTAGTATGTGCCAGAGACATGGTATAGAGAAGGGGGTAGTTTCCTGAATGGTCGTGGCAAGACATCAACTCAGGAGTTATGTTTCTTGTAGAATATTACAGGTTTCTTACCTTGGCTATCAGTGTGAAATGGGATATTGTTATAACTTCAAGTGTAATTGTGGTGTTGCAAGTTTGCTATCCTCACCGTTGAATTTTGCTCTTTTTGAGCACTTCATAATATTGCTATCTATTCACAGTCAATCAGTCTTTGAGGTTTTTTTTAAGTGTTTATTTATTTTTGAGAGAGAGAGACACAGAGCACAAGCTAGGAGGGGCAGAGACAGAGGGAGACACAGAATCCGAAGCAGGCTCCAGGCTCCGAGCTGTCGGCACAGAGTCCGAAGCGGGACTCGAACCCACAAACCGTGAGATCGTGACCTGAGCTGAAGTCGGTCACTCAACCGACTGAGCCACCCAGGCGCCCCAAGGGTTTTTTTTAAATATATAAATTTGCTTGTTTATTAATGTTCGTAGATAGAATAACAGTTCCTCAAATACACCCATATTCTAAATCTTGGAATTTGTGAATATGTTACTTTATGTGGAAAAGGTTAGTAAGGTAGCAGATGGAATTAAAGTTGCTAATCAGTTGACCTTAAAATAGGGACATTGCCAGATAGGCATGACATAATCTTAAGCATCCTGAAAAATGGAAGAGAGATGCAGAAGAGTAGGTCGGAGTGAGGCAGAGTAAGATCGACTTGACCCTCATTGCTGTATCTGAAGACGGAGGAAGGAGAAAATGGGCTAAGGAATGCATCTGGGCACCAGAAACTGAAAACGGCAAGAAAGTAGATATTCCCATAGAGCCTCTGGAAAGGAATGCGGCTCTGCCAGCATAGTGATTTTAGCCCAGGGAGATTGTACCTGACTTCTCACCTATGGAACTATAAGATAATAAATGAGTATTGTTTATTCCACGAATTTGATGTAGTTTGCTTTGGCGATAACAGAAAAACTAAGACACTAGTATATTTCTGAAAACCAGAAAAATTTCCACCACTACATCTAAAATCTGGAGCCATTAACAGAGGAGACATTTAGCCTCAGCTTGGCCAAAAAAGTTTTGGCTGCTCCCCATGACTGCTATGCCCTTGCTTATGTTTTGGGGTAAAAATTGGATTCTTTCTCTTGGTTGAAGATTAGGGGCATGATAACAACTTGGATCGTTAAAATTCACGAGCAGGACCGTTTACAGAGGAGTTTGCTGATTTTAAATTTTATAACGCGATGGACGATGAATTTTTTCCCCCAAATCTTCTTTCATTATGCCTTTATGTGTTCCTCTAGCCATGTAAGTGTCATGACCATTTCCTAAACATGATGGGGGAGGAGGGCAGAAGATGAGGAAGAGAAGGAGCATATAAGGGAAGACAGGATCTGAGAGAATGCATGGAATAAAGCAATTCTACTAATAACTCTACAATAATCTTCTGTGTCATCTAGTAAAATTCTATCTGGCTCTTCTCTCAGTTTCCTCCTCTATAGAGTAAGTAGGTTGAATGTGATGAACCCTACAGCTCCTTTTACATTCAGATTTTATAATGTAGGTAGGAAAGGAGGAAGTAAATAGAGCATGGTGAGATATACTGAGATCAACTTAGCAGACTGGGTGTTTTCCAAGCTTCGAGTACCCTGCAATCCATTTCCTAATTTCGACATGTTTGAAGACCATATCAAATAAAAATAGGCAAAAAAATATTTAAACATTGCTTGTTCTGTGTGAATATAATGTCTCTGGTTGCTATCGTGCTGTCTATGGTAGTATGTTATGCTGTCTGTGTTATCTACTATATAGTTAGTATCTATGTTACATGTTAGCACCTTACATTTATAACACTTGGATGTAGGAGAGAATCTGGTACAAATAAAGAATATCTCATTTCATTTCAATATGCAGCGGAAACAATCATTTTCAATGATAATAAAGGTTTCGTGTATAGAGTTAGATTCACTGTGTATGTTGGCAAAGAACCCAGGTGCAAGTTCACACCTGCTGAGCCTAGTTCCTTCCCAGCTAGGTTTGTTCCCATCTAAGTTGTTCTTATACAAATGGAGATAATTTGAGCAGATTGAAAACAGTAATTGGAGTACAGGAATTTAGTCAATTAAAAAAAAATATGTGACATACCTTCACTGTGATTAGCTAAAGCTCATAGGTGCTCTTTTCTGAAATTTTACACCCACACCCTAGTCTTTCATTTGAATAACCTGCATGCACAGCTTCATCATGTAAATCTAAATTTTGTTCGCACATTCTTCAAATTTCTCTGATGCATAATGTCTCTATGATGTCTTTTTATGCATGGTCTATATTTATTGTCTGAACAAGACATTCAAATCTCTTGAGATATCATTGAGAAAAAGGCTGTACCTAGAAACTGTTGGCATCCAAGGAAGTCCTGCTTCAACAGGAGAAAATACCCAAGCCCAACCAAAATTAGCACACAGCCTTTAAAATCTGAGATTTCCAATGGCCATTACCCGCAGTAATGATAACACAATTCCTACTTGACACATCACTAATAAATAACAACATTGACAGCAGATTTAGACAGCAGAAAAAAGAGTTTATTAAAATAAAATCATTTGACTTTTCTTCTATTTTTGAGAGAAATGCAAAACCATAAATTCTATCAACATGCAATTTGAATTACTAATTAATCTTGTAGTCTGACAGGGTTCTTCTATCCGCCGGTGTTTGAGAGCAGGCAAGGTAAAGTTGGTGGCAATCAGGGAATATTAGATGCTTTCAAATGGAGAAAATTAAGACAATAGATAATCTCATCACAGAATCTGCCTGTTTCAAATGGATTTGGCTCTTTGACACACTAATCAGTAGAAGCCAGATCTACAGAGTGCGCATTACAAGATGGATGGAAACTTCTCAAAGGAAAATAGATTGGCGACAGAAACTGGATCCATAGCTCGGGGAAGGGAAACCACAGACTCTATAACCCAGAGGTCTGAAGCCCTGGGATCCATAGCCCAGTGAGTAGCAGCTTCTGGACCCAAAGGCCACAGACCCAGGGTAAGCAGTCCAGCAAGGGCTGTAGAACGTGGAGGTCCTCGGGAGGGAGCAGGACGTCTGGCAGGGGCTGGACACCACGCAGGACGTCCGGCAGCTGGTGGGCTCACAGCAGGTCTCCTGACAGCCGCTGTCGAGGGAGGAGCCCAGCTGGCAGGTGCTGGGAGAGCAGAGGTCAGTGCGGTAGACCAGGTTGCTGGGGTAGGAAGAGCCACAGGAGAAGCTTGGGTAGCGCAGGTAGCCCCCAAGGGAGCGGGAGGAGAAGTTTCCAGAGCAGCAGCTGTAGGACATGTTGAAGGGAGATGTGAGTTCACCTGAGTTACGGTGAGAAGGCTCTGAGGTTGAATGTCACCTCCTAGACTGGGGCATTTATATACCCTCAGCAGCAGGTGTGGTGGCCTACATGGTCATCCTTTATGTATTTGTGCGTCTTCATTTACATATGTGTAACTCGGAAATCTCTGTAATTGCAGCTGGATAGTCTCCCACATCTTGTATTTATGGGTGCTATAATTTTGGTGTTACAGCCAAAGCCAATGAACTGCTCCTATGTCAGAAATACCGTGACCATTTGACATTAATGATCATCCCATCTAAGCCAGGAAAGCCTTTCCTTTCCTCTTGTCAGAATCAGAATCTTCAGGTATTTTGTTTCCAGCAATAATGGGCACATACTTTTCTCAAATGGTAGGGAATAAAATATAACTATTTTCCTTCTTTGTCAATTGATCAGAGGCATAGTTTTGGCTTTAATAGGAACATAGTAAATACTGACCTTACTTGTCACCATGTTTTCTCATTTTCCAAAATTATTGTCCATCTATATCCACATTCTCTTACATAATATGTCTCAGATCCATTGGAAGGGGGAAAAGATGCCAGCCAATCATTGACTGCTAAAGGCACAGAGAGAAGCCTGGACATTTATTTGGAGACATGGCTACAGTGAGGGACAGTACCAAAACAGAATTGCAAGTGGAGATCAGTGGGGGCCTTTAGGAGGAGAATCAAAGAACTAAGCAATATGTAAATGAGGGAAGAAAATAATTGGGTTTTAGATTCCATACATCTGATACGAAGCCTGTAGTCCTAATAGATTCTCATCCATACGTGTATCAGCCCTGAGAATTTCCTTCTCAGATCCTCAACTGCAGGAGGCTTAGTTGACTAAGGGCCCCATTGTGCTATGAAACAGCAGAGATATTAGAGAAACTAGGTCCTAGGACACATGGGATGTCTCTGATTCCAGTTATGAGCAAAGTACACTATTAACCTATGTTACATATGCCTCTTAGACTCTTTTCTCTGTTTTCATTCTTTTTATGACTTTATGCTTTAGCTTGGGAATTTCTTTCTACCCCATCTCCCAATTCATTCATTTTCTGTTCCGCTTTGTTCCCTCTCCTGATAAAACATATCAGTTAAGTTTTATAAATCAGATATATTGTAAATTTCCAATATTTCAATGAGGTTCTGTTGTGTGGCTTTTAGTTTTCTGCCAAAATTCTCAATCTTACCTTTACTTCTTTAAACGTAATCATTCCTTAATAATACATTCCTATTTCCTATTGTTAAATTCTTCTTCACGTAATTATTTTAATGTCTGATTTTGAAATGTAGACCATGTATTTCAGATTGTGTTTTCTGGTGTTCTCTTTTGTTTGTCTTTTCTTCTCATATTCCCACAATATTTTGAGAGGTTAATAGATATATATTTGTGAAACACACACACACACACACACACACACACACCCCAGAATGATGTACCCTCTTCCAGAAAGAATTGACTTATGCTTCAGGCAGCCTTCTAGGATAAGGTCACAGCACCCTGGGTCGTTTTAATCCAATCAGTGGTTGAGATAGTTCATACTTGGGCTTCAGTCCGTATGAAAAAGCTGTTTATTAACAATTCAATTTTACTTCTAGGAATTGGCTCTCCAAGGTCTGGGATATTTGCCATGACCTCAACTCTGGTAGATCCTGAATTCCAATATTATTTCTTAAGCCCAGTGAGTTTATGGAATTCTCTTAGCCTCTCAGTCAGTACTTTCAAAATCAACATACAACTTTAAGCGAATGGCAACTCCAGATGTAGGTTCATTTCTTTTGACTTAGTTCTGGCCCATATAGTACCTCTGGGACTCTGGCATACTTAGGTATTTTCTATTCTCATTGAGAGAAAAGTTTCAATATTTTAAGCAACATTAACTTGCTAATTATATGTAATTTTGAAAAATTTTATTTTAACGATACATAGGAATGATTCAAATAAGTGAGTTGCTACAGTGAAGGTGACCATTTAAAAGTCATGTTATAGTAGTTTCAATGGTAGTAGACGACACCTACCAAATCCAGGAGATTCAAATGCTACCATTGTGAGCGTCCAGCCTTTCTTTCCAACTCTGTCTGCAATTTCCGTACCACGTACACACACTTTACCCTGCATTGCAATATGGCCTAAATTGACCATGTCCCTTCATCCCTGCCTGCTTTTCTCATCCCATTTTATTTTCCCAGATCTTTTCATATTTATTGTACCTAGTGACACCCCATCCCTAACCAAAGCTGTCGTATCCTGCCTACCTCCCCTGGGTAATCATCTGTACGCTCCAAAGTGTACTGATTACTGGGGTAGCTACAAAACTCTACCCGAGGATTTGTTTCACTCCATAAGGGCTTGGTGAGCCCTGTGCAGGGAATTCTCCACTAAGATTGAATTCCAGTCGTCCTGGCTTGGTAACTCGCCTGCATTGCTTTCCTTCCATTGTCTACCACACTTCGCACTCCCTGCAGGTAATTACCAGATCGACTCCCAGAGGAACAACTTGCATTTGAATCCATGTTCTCAGCCATTGCTTCTGGATAATTTATAGAAAAAGAAAAAAAAACACATACTTGGATACCTCACCGATATGCTTATTGAGAAATCTTCAATGTTGCTCCGCTGTATAAAATTTAAATTAAATGATCCCTAGGGAGAAATACCAAGAATATATTACAGACAGAAATGTGCTTGATAACTGCATGTAACACATATAAGAAAAGCAGCCATGACATCTTTGTCTAATGAACATACTTTCAAGAATGCAGAATTCAAATGCTTCTAACCTATCTTGGAAAATAACCATACATTTTATGGCTATAATTGATAATACATAGTGAGTCGAGAGAATCTTTAATTAAGAAGTATGGGTTTTTGCTTATTGAACTTCTAACCTAAAAAATTAGTAAAAGAAGCGTCCCTAGCATGTTAGTGACTGGTCACTTGAAGAACAGCAAGTCGGTGCCAAACGTTGTAACTCTCAACTACGGATGAGATTCTGTTGGAAACATGCCTCAAATACGAAATCCATTTTATTCAGAGTTTCATGATGGGACTCTGCTATCAAAAGATCAGAAGCCACTACAGGTACAGCCCCGAGTGATAAATTTTATGTGAAGTATCACAATTTTTAATTGTTGATAAATAAATCAGTTCAAAAAAATGTGGAAGTCTATGCTATATAAAACAAACAATATAATCTCTGGGTCCAAGGTTAAGGAATTAGCCCAAGGTTGGGGAATTGACAAATCTTTTTGAAAATTATATTAGCTTAATGTGGATGAAGATTTAGAGATTTGGAGGCAAAAGGATGAGAAGAATACCTCTTGTTAAGAAGGATACTTGAACAAGGAACCAAGAGTAACTGAAGACAAATTCATTAACTTTTGCAATTTGCCTAATACATCTATGCTCCCTTTTAACCCACAAGTTTTATCTTCAAGATTATTTTGCTTTTTTCCAGCTTTTTTGAAGTACATGAGACAAATAAGCTATATGTATTTAAGGTGTATGATGTGATATTTAGATATAAGTCTACATTGTGAATGATTATCAAAATCAAACAATTTTTGATTTTTTGCCATTCCACATGGTTACAATTTTTGTGCATGTGGTTAAAACACTTGAGAATACCTTTCTTAGCAAATTTTAACTATATTAACATGGTATTTGTATTATTAGTAACTACAGGTACCATGTTGTACATTAGATCCTCAGAATGTATTCATCCCACACAACTAAAACCTTGTACTCTTTGGCCAACACTAAGATAATTTTAAAGAGTTATGTTTAAAAGCAGAAAAAATTGGGAAGTAATAGTACCCACAATACTGTATCAGTAGGATACTTTGCCCATTTGCTGACGCACAGAGCAAGGAGAAATTCCAATTTTGAAGGACGGAAAATCAAGGACTCACCAAGTAGCGGTTTGAATTGAGGTCATTTACTTCTCTACTCAGTCCTCTTCCTTCTAGAAGGTCTAGATGATGCTACTTTTAAAATGGGTACAAATTATTGAGAAAATTCGATAGTTGTTATCATTACCGTTGTGAGTGTATTAGAGTTTTATTAGAAAGTAAAATAAGAAAATATTGACATCAACCACGATACTACATTCTCCCGGGTCTAAAATATTTCACTGGTTTCATTTTATTTATTTATTTTTTAACTGACATTATTTTAACATGGAACTTAGAAAGCAGTTGGTTATACTCTAAGAATACGATAGATTATCAAACTTAAAAAACACTTTCAATTTCTAGTTCAACAATGGCAAAAAAGAACAAAACAAGAAAGAAAAAAGGAGATAATCAAACTTAACACAGAAAAAACAAGAGTGGAAAGTGGCGGGGGCACAGATTGAGTTGGAGACAGAGAGGGACAGAGACAGAGACAAAGAGAGAGATATTCATGTACCCTGAGGAAAAGGGACTGAAAAGAAACATTTAGGCAAGAAAACGTAGGGAGGTACCTGGCTGTGCAACTACCAAAATAACATTCAAACCCTGTGCCGTAAAAAGCTAAGACATTCTGAGATGGTAGAAGACCTAGATATTTATAAATGAAGATGATAAAAAAGGATAGCACATCAAAATTCATAAGGTACACTACTGTTGAAAGTTTTTGAGTATAAAGACATCAGGGTGTAACAGATCATCATTTAAGAATGCGCTAGAAAAAAGGCTAAACTCCCTAAGCTTATAGGGTTCTCTTTCTGCTGTTCCCTGCCCTCACCATAGTGGTGTGTTTTTCTTGACTGCCCGGAGAGGGACTTAGATTGATCCTCCCCTGGGTTGTTTCAACCGCCCCCTTTTGTTGTCACCCCATCTTTAGGTATGTGGCAAGGTGCCCATCAATGTCCGATCATCTCTCTCGGTCTTTGTTTTACGTCTTTTGTCTCTCTTCATTGGACAAGAGACGCAGTGGGTAACTAGTGCTTGGTGCATCTCTCTCCATTGTTGGCATAACAAATCCCCACCAAGTAATTTTGGAGCATGGGAATGAATGGTGACAAGGGGGATCTTTCAAGGAAGGCTCCATCTAGGTAGAAACTGTGCCCCCGATCCATGCACCAGAAAAAAAAAAATTGATGTGTCTCATTGCCCACTCTTAGGAGGAAGGCATCCATCAACAAAACCAGATGTTGATACACAAGAAGCAGATGCAGGAAGCACAAGCCCGAGGAAAATCTCTCCTGGCTCTGGTGCTTTCCTCATCATGATGGGATGATCATTAATGTCATACAGTCACGATATTTCTGACCTAGGAGCAGTTCATTGGCTTTGGCTGTAACACCAAAATTATAGCACCCATAAATACAAGATGTGGGAGACTATCCAACTGCAATTACAGAGATTTCCGAGTTACACATATGTAAATGAAGACTCACAAATACGTAAAGGATGACCATGTAGGCCACCACACCTGCTGCTGAGGGTATATAAATGCTCCAGTCTAGGAGGTGACATTCAACCTCAGAGCCTTCTCACCGTAACTCAGGTGAACTCACATCTCCCTTCAACATGTCCTACAGCTGCTGCTCTGGAAACTTCTCCTCCCGCTCCCTTGGGGGCTACCTGCGCTACCCAAGCTTCTCCTGTGGCTCTTCCTACCCCAACAACCTGGTCTACCGCACTGACCTCTGCTCTCCCAGCACCTGCCAGCTGGGCTCCTCCCTCGACAGCGGCTGTCAGGAGACCTGCTGTGAGCCCACCAGCTGCCGGACGTCCTGCGTGGTGTCCAGCCCCTGCCAGACGTCCTGCTCCCTCCCGAGGACCTCCATGTTCTGCAGCCCCTGCTGGACTGCTTACCCTGGGTCTGTGGGCTTTGGGTCCAGAAGCTGCTACTCACTGGGCTATGGATCCCAGGGCTTCAGACCCCTGGGTTATAGAGTCCATTGCTTCCCTCTGCTGGCCTATGGATCCAGATTCTGCCGCCCTACCTACTTTACCTCGAGGAGCTGTCAATCCTGTTACAGGCCAACCTGTGAATCTGGCTTCTATACGTCAACTTGTTGAGGGTCCAGATGCTTTTGAGGATTGATGTCAAAGTCTCTACTTGGCACAGCCATCATTTTCATTTCCACCAATTACTACTAATCTTTTATTCCTAAGTCATCAGTTTCTTGCATCGTGGACTTCTGGCTGACTCTGAACTTAATGCGTATTCTCAAATTAAGTTCTAAATTCTGTACTAGTGATTGAATACATGCTTCATTGAAATGCAATTGAAAATGAAAATTTTAATCTAATAAATGTATGTAATCCGGCACTCAAATATATTGTTCATCTTCTTTTTATTATTATTATTTGCTTGTAGTTGTTTGTATTTTATGGATTTGGGAGATTTAGATGAATATCAATATGACTCTGAAACCAAGTTTGTGAACTTACCACATGATAGATTTGAGCACATTTCTGTTGACATTGGATATGTTTCCTGTTGGGGGTAGTCATTTCCTGGAGGTCTATATTGTACGTGTCTCACTGTCAGTGACATTTGCCTAAGAATAAAGGACATGCGTTTTTGCTGATAAAGGAACACAAAGAAATTGGTGCATAAACTAGAAATGCAGACAACAAGAATACGATGTAATTTATAAGGTGAGGCTACACATCATCAGACACATATCTCAAAGTCTAGAATCTGAGTGTGGATTTTCAGCAAAAAAAAAAAAAATGAGCTCCCAGGTCAGGTGCTATGTATGCTCTCTGTTGGTTAGCATAAGTGCCAGGGTCTCTGCCTGCCACAGGTGAAGTGTTCCCGAGCCTTGCCTATAAACATGTGTAAGATTCACAGTGATCTTAGATGGGTAGTAACTGGGTTAAGGAAGTGTGGATAACCTCCTAATGCTTCTCCAAGGTTCAACCTGAATCAGGCAAAGAGAAACACACCCAAGCAATGTTGAACAAGCATTTATGTTTATGAGGCTTAACTTCAATCTCTGTCTCCCCAAAATAAGCTGAAGTCAGAAACCTGGGTGCAGGTGGTTTACTTGGCACAAGATCCCAGGGAGCAGGTTTGGAAGATCATGGAAGGTGAAAGAATCAGAGAGGAAAATCTCATTAAGGGACATATTTTTAGTTGTTATTACAGTGGGCAGTGGGGACCCAATCTTCCTGGGGCTTTTTAGAAATGTATAGAATGACTCTTGGAATTGTCTACGCCGGGATCTGATCGATAGGTGGAAGCATTTATTCAATAGCTCCCATCTCTACCATTGGTTTGAGATTGTCCCAGATGTGTGTTAACTTCCTAGAACTTTATTCATTGTGCAAAGAAGGATTCACCGTGAGCTCCATTTGTTTTCCTGGCTGTAACCTCAGAGAAGCCCAGGTCAAGAACGAAAGATGTGCTGTGTTCGGCAGGGGAGGAACTGTCTGGGCAAAGAGGGTTGAAGTCTGCATGAAATTGTTCACCATATCTGTGCCTGGATCCGAGCGAGAGAATGAGGATATAATGGAGGACACGAGAGGTATCAGATATACCACTTCCATTTAATGTTCAAACATCCCTGTGAGAAAGATAAACATTGTCTTATAGACCTTTCCAGAGATAAGGGAATAAAAACTCCAAAGGATTAGAAGCTTGCCGAAGTTCATAAATCAAAGATCTAGCAGAATTTGATCTCCTGAAGCTACTTTATTGTTCTTTTCTGATTTTTTTTAATATGCAACCCCTTATTTCACCAGAGTACCTCTGTACCTCACCTCAGTACCTCTTGTGCTACAGAAATTGTTTTATATGAACAGACTTCAACTCCTATGGCATCTTGTTTCATTAGCCTCATGAGCGATATGCATAATAAAGAGTAAAACTGAAAATAAATTTAGAGTTTAGAAGAAGAACCTGTGGGAAGGATGAGCTAATTTCTTTTAAAAATATGTGTATTAACTATAATACCTAATAATACACTGAGAGAGAAATATTTGATTTCCTCTCAGGAAGATATCGCTAGAAATCCTGAGTGCTCTGACAATTCAGTTTAATTACCATTATTAGTGTCACATCATGATATGATGTTCCCTTCCTCAATACCCAACGCTATGAACACTTAAATAGTTAAAAAAGAACAAAAAAAAGCTTCCTTACATCTCACTTGGTATATTCAAGTTCAATACCAGCAGCTAAAAACTGGAGATAATTAGCTTCTTGTTGAAAATTAAAAAGATAAAATAAACAAGAAGAGGAAGATAATTCTTATGCAACTTGACAGATTTCTTATCTTCCCTTCAAATTCCCCAACGCAAATCCTGTCACCCCCTAGAAACTTTTCTCTGAAATTAAAAAAAAATAAAATCACCAAACTCTTGTGACATCTCCCAGATACTGTAAACTGTATTCCCATCTTGGTGAGTCAGGTTGAAGGAGACAATCTGAGAAAAATCACGGGAAAGTCCTTGAGTAGAGAAAACTATATTATAGATGCAGAAATAGCATAGGTGTAGGAAAAAAAAAAAGATTTAGAATCCAGCATGGCAGAGTACTTAACCCAAGCAAGAAACAAAAGAAAATTCTTTGTGTGTGCTTTGTCATGTAAAAATAACGTACTAACAACCTTAAAACCAGCAACACAAAAGCACAAAGATAATTAATAATGCAACAGAGGTTACAGATGAGGTGAGGAAAAGCATTGATTGCCGAACTAACCTGCTGTGGGTACATATGTGACTGCTTTTAAAGTTTTTAAACTACTGCTTCCAGTTTGATTAGCAAGATACTGAAGCTTTTTTGGATACAATTAGGAGTCATTTGTTTACAGTACTTACAACTATTGCTTCTCCACAGGAATCTTACTCATCTTTGCCATGATGTTGCCCTTCACCATATTTGTATTTTTTATTATTACTGAGGCAACAACCAATGATTTTAGCTTCAGGGTTGAATTATTTTTTTTTATTTTTTTTTTAAGTTTATTTATTGTTGAGACAGAGAGAGACAGAGCATGAACGGGGGAGAGTCAGAGAGAGAGGGAGACACAGAATCAGAAGCAGACTCCAGGCTCTGAGCCATCAGCCCAGAGCCCCACGCGGGGCTCAAACTCACAGACCGCAAGATCTTTACCTGAGCTGAAGTCGGCCGCTTAACCAACTGAGCCACCCAAGCGCCCCAGGGTTAAACTCTTTAAATGGCTTCACATTAACATTGTCAAATAGAGCATCATGAATTTTCGATAGCTTTACATCCTTGGATTCTTCACGTGGTGTTGGGAGAACATTTTACTCTCACTCTTCAGGTTCTTCGGCTGGTCTAATAATTAAATTGATATGAAACAAATGAACAAGAGTAAAATAAACACAACTCTAATGGAAGAGCACATCAACAGCTATTGCTTTTGCGTGTGTGTTCTTTTCGAATGCACGAGAAAACTTAGGGTTTAACATGCGTGAAGATCATTAGCATAGTTATTCGACCTAAATAAAAATGTGTGTATCCGAGTGATATGTTAACACATCTTTTGCAACTGCTAATGATAATCATCTTTGGAAGCATTTGGTGATGCAGATTTGCCAGCAAGAACTCTAATATAGAATGAAAATAGAGTCTTACTCAAGCCCCAATTAGGACAGCTGCCCGGAAAACACAATCTTCACTGGAAAGAAAGTGCTCCTGAGAATGAACAGTCTTTACAGGGTTATGTACTTTTTTACAATATTGGACAAGTTCAAAAAAATTATAGATTGACAAATAGGTAGAAATCATGAGTTGTAAAATGAAGGAATGCAGGAAGTAGGAGCAATGATCGATATCTCAAGGACAAGATGGTTTTCCTTAAGGCTCCTCATTCACAAAGTAGGTATACAATGCATTATGGCGGCCATCAATCAGGCTTTTGGTTTGAACAAAGTTAATATACAGTCAGGCTGACTTAGAAATAAGTCTAAGATGGTTTCCCTTGTGTATCAGGCCTTTAGAGAATTTTTCTCTCCTCACATTATCATAAAAACTACCTTTGGGCACCTGGTTGGTTCAGTAGAAAGAGCATGTGACTCTTGACCTCGGGGTCATGAGTTTGAGTCCCACGTTGGGTGCAGAGATTATTTAAATAAAAATATAAATAAACTTGGAAAAAACTTGTACTTTGAAGTAGCTACTGATGCTTCTTCAGCAAAATTGTCTCTAACTTTTCATGTGGTCAGTGCCATTGCTGACCTCCATAGTGGGTAGTAAATAGTTTCAAATTATAGTTCAGATTATATATTTACCGTCAACTGCTTTAATAACAGAAATTCTGTATTTACCTTTTTCATTGAATATGAACTTTTCATTTGAGTAATTGCTCCTAAGAATAAAATTTTGCAAAGTTTAAAGAAGAAAATGTTTCCAAACAAAACTAATAGCTGCAGATTTAACTAATATAATATGCGGTCAAACGACGGCAGCAAGGGCATGTAAATTATTCTCTATATGTGGTGTGGCAGCTTCAAGTGCATTTTCATATTTCATATACAGCTAATCAGTAATTCTCAAATTTCTCACTAACTCCACCCACTGGTAACACGGTGTATCGTATTGCAGGTTGTGCACCATCAAGAGAGCCAAAGCAGTCCCGACCAGGTTAGAAAAACAAATGACCCTCCACCAAGATTTGAATGTGTGAGCTGTCCTACCATTTGTATCGGAGTGTAATTGTTTCTCAGCGATCCCTTTGCACACTGTCTTCGAAAGAAAAGCAATAATCCAATTTTATTCAAAAAGGACGAACAACGGAAGGATAAGAAAAGGCTTGTCTTCTTTCGGATTTAACATTGGTTAAAGCAAAGACTCTGTTCACTATATATGCATCTTATACCCCACTAGCTGAAAGCATGACCAAAGTAAAGTGGAGGCCTCTCAAACCTATCTCACTTATGTTAATTCAATGATCACTCATAAGTAAAAACTCTAAGACCATGAAAAAATGAGACTGGATGCTAAACCAGACAGAATAAACCAAGACATACGGTTACCCTGTGGGTAAGAATTTAGCTCTCTGTGCCTTCAGTAACATTGCCCTTGACTGAGAGGGTAAAAATCTGGGACAGAGGTACTGATTCGAAGATTGTCATCTGCCCGGATGTTTGGCTGAATGCTGAAACAGAATATTTGCATTGGCTTTGGGTTTTGTTTTGTCGTTGGTGTTTTCCAATGAGTGTTATCAACCAAACAACCGCAAACCAGGAGCATGTTGGGACTTCACCAAACTTACAGGACTGACTCTGTTGTGCTTACCTACTAATAAATATTGGAATGTGTTAGATATTTAATTTAGAGACTTGGTCTCTTTTTCCCATTATTATTAAAATTTTATTTTAATTCCATTGTAGTTAACACACAGTGCTGTATTAGTTTCAGATGTACAATGTAGTGATTCAACACTTGAGACTTGATTTCTTCTATGTCAGCAGAATGGGGTTAATGGAAGCCTCACCAAATCTAATTCACTAACGTCTAACTTACTACTGGAGAACTTCAGTCCACTTTCTCTTATATTTTAGGATACAGTTATTAGAGTAATCTTCTTTCTAAAATTATGTAGTATGTTTAATATCCTTTACAATTTATAATTATTCTGCATAAAAACATTGAAATTTCTCACTCCATACAGAACAAAAGGCCACAATTGTTTGTTTTCTTAAAAATATATGTCTAGGGGCACCTGGGTGGCTCAGTCAGTTGAGAGTCCGACTTCGACTCAGGTCATGATCTCACGGTCTGTGGGTTCGAGCCCCGCGTCGGGCTTTGTGCTGACAGCTCAGAGCCTGGAGCCTGCTTCAGATCCTGTGTCTCCCTCTCTCTCTGCCCCTCCCTCATTCTCACTTTGTCTCACTCTGTCTCTCAAAAATAAATAAATGTAAAAAAATTTTCAATAAAAAATATATGTCTAGATTTTATCATGTGAAGATATGGAGTAGACATTAAAGATGAAATCATTTCTTTCAAACCAAAAAGACAGTTGATGATTTGACTTAAAAAAATGTTTATTTATTTATTTTGACAGAGAGAGAGAGAGCATGAGAGAAGGCGAGGGGCAGAGAGAGAGGGAGAGAGAATCCCAAGCAGGCTCTGCACTGTCTGCATAGAGCCTGACATGGGGCTGGAACTCACACCCTGTGAGACCATGACCCAAGCTGAAATCAAGAGTCTGATGCTTACTCAAGCCATCCAGGTGCCCTGATGACTTTACTGGCTAAAATAAAAAAATTTTAAATGATAAACACAAATATCAGAAATATCCATTCAGATGTTTAAAAGTAGTTTTGAAGACACAGAGTAAACAAATAATATGAAAATCTTATATGTGAAGGTCATATAATATATTTTTATTTAAACTTATATTTTTCCATTTTGTAAAATTTGAAACAAATGCACTAGAAGAAATAACTAGTTGATATTAAGAAAGAAACATGCCTCAGTGCTACATCTATATAACTACAAGAAAACTGCTTCAACATCTTTCTTCAATGAATGTATTTTCCAATTACTGGAACTCAAGTTATTTCTAATCCATAATAGGTAACAGTATAAGTCAAATTTGTAAGCTAATGATAGGACAGGAGATCAATAGGTCACATGGATCTTGATATAGTAGTTATTGCGTTAAATTTCTAGACATAGGAGGTATTATGTTCAACCACAAGATTAGTAGAAGCCAGATCCACAGGTTGGTTGGTAAAAAGCAGACTGGCAACTTCTAGAAGAGAAGGACATTGGACGATAAAAGCTCGATCTACAACTCAGGGATGAAAAAGCATTGGGACCACACCCCATTGATTGGAAACCACTGGATCCAAAACCCAGAAAGGGAGAGCCATAACCAAAAGATTGAAAGCCATTGGAGCCAAAGTCCAGAGACCCAGAATACATTGTCTGGCAGGGGCTGTAGAACATGGAGGTCCTTGGTCGGTAGCAGGACGTCTGGCAGGGGCTGGACACCAGGTAGGATGTCCGGAAGCCGGTGGGGTCACAGCAGGTCTCCTGACAGCCACTGTAGAGAGAGGAGCCCAGCTGGCACCTGCTGGGAGAGCGGAGATTAGTGCTGAGGAACAGGTTGTTGGGGTAGAGAGATCCACAGGAAGATCCTGGGTAGCGCAGGAACCCCCCGAGGGACTGAGAGGAGATGTTTCCAGAGCAGCAGTTGTGGGACATGGTGACAGAAGATGTGCTTTACAGCAAGATTCTGAGTTTGAATGTCACATCTTGGACTGGGGCATTTATATACCCTTATCATTGGGTGTGCCGTTTGCATGACACATAAAAACAGGTTACCTTCTGCTTTTAATTGAATTGAAAAGATCATCATAATCAAACGCATGTAGTTTTTGTGGTTTTACAACTGGAAAGCACAGTAATGTTTGTGGCTTGGAATTCAGGTAATAGCATTGAATCTTCAAAGCTATTAGTCATCTTCCTCTACCAAAGGTCACCCAGCAGATCACTCAGAGAACTGCTTTAGAGGTAGACAGTGTCTGGGAGGAGGAAAGCTGGCTTAATTAAAAATAATTGATACCCCTTTCACAATCTGCCTCAAATTGTTGCCATCTGGATGGCAAAGTTGCTAACTAACTGATCTATTCATAGTCATTTCTTTTAAACAAAAACATACATTGATTGTTGCCAAGCAAGTTTCCTTAATGAATGGTGTCATCAGCAAGCAGCAATGGTAATATGCAAGATGTATGAGGATTTTTTAAAAGTCAGATCTCAATTTGAATGGCTTCAGTGAAATATTAACCGAGATTCCCTTATTTCAGGGAATTGAGGAATTCAGGGTTTGCTTAAAGTGTATGAAAACTAGTAAGAGTCAATCTTGGCGGCGCCTGGGTGGTTCAGTCAGTTGAATGTCGGACTCTTGATTTCAGCTCAGGTCATGATCTCACAGTTCATAGGATCGAGCCCTGTGTCAGGCTCTGCACTGGCAGCATGGAGCCTGCTTGGGATTCTCTCTCTCTCTCTCTCTCTCTCTCTCTCTCTGTCTCTCTGTCCTCCCCCACCTGCTCCCTCTCTCTCTTTCTAAATAAACTTAAATATATATATATATATATATATATGTATGTATGTATATATCAATCTTAGTTTTTCTTTCTTGTGTGTGTATGTGTGTGTTTACTGTGGTATAAATTAAATATTATAAATTGCTTTATGCTATTTTGGAATGTTAGAGGTGATTCATCTAGGATTGCTGAAAAAGCGTTAAAAAACCAAAACGTGGCAAAAATGCCCAATGTATTTCTATCTTTAATCAGAAGTAGTGTTGATCATTAAAAAAAAAAAAAACAAAACTCCCCAGACTCTGGAAAATGTTCTTGTTCTAAAGAAAGTTTATAAGGTAATTGCCTTGAAGTATTGGACCAAAGGAGCCATCTTAAGGAGATTCTTCCTTGCCTCAGAAAGCAACATACGTCACTTTGACTTAAATTGTTTTCAGGTGTTTCTGACAAGCATTACAAAATTTCTAAAATAATGGTCATATTTTTTCTTGTTCTATGACTCATATTCCACCTCAATGTAGTAGGGTAATGAAGATTGATACCTTGAGGAAGTAGAGAGATTGAGAAAGTTTATCTTCCTGTGGCTTCTGTGCTGTTTGATTTGTTCATTTCACCGTAGAGCATTTCCTTTCCACTTCTGAACAAAAGTGTTGGAGTGCAAAAACCTCCATTTTGTGGAGGTAAGAATGTAAAAAAAAATCCCTAATACCTGACTTATAGAATATTCTTCCACAGAAACAGCTTATATAAGAGCAGATGACATCCAAACAAGCAAGCAAATTCGATTTAGGTGAGTTGAATACACGGATGTTTTGGTGTTCCATATTTTTGTTTTTGTTTTTATTTTTGTTTTTGAGACAGAGAGAGAAAGATTGTCAGCGGGGGAGAGGGGCAGATGGAGAGAGAGAGTCTTAAGAAGTCTCCACGCTCAGCATAGGGCCTGCCACAAGGCTCATTCTCACAACTCTGGGATCATGACCTGAGCTGAAATCAAGAGTTGGATGCTCAACTGACTGAGCCACCCAGGCACCCCAATGTTCAATATTTTATACACAAATAAAATAGGAAGGTTTGGAATATAGTAGAATGCTTTCTGCTATTCATAATTAAGAAGCCTAATAAATAAGATTTGCTTATTTTAGAAAGAGGACAAACTATGTTGGGTAATATATGAAACATTCTTGAAAACCAATTCATCTACTCAAAAAGTTCAGACCCATGAAGTCTACAATTTGGAAGGGAGTTTAACAATTATCTCCAGTCCTCTACCAGGTTGGAATCCCATTGACAACATCCTGATAAGCTATTCCCAGTGCCCTCAAGATGGAAATCTCATTACCTACAACAGTGGCTTGTCTTAGATTTTTAGCTGAATCTCAGTTCTTTCTGGAATGGGTCTCAGCTCATTTCCACTGGACAAGATTTCAATTTTTGAAGATGGGCATCCTAGGAGGTTTGCCCATTCCCACAGGAGATTTTAAGCCATTTCCTGTAACCATGCACTACTCCATTTGCAGTCAATGATGACCTGGGCCGGAGAGTCCAGAAAGATACTAATGATACTAATTCTCTGGGCAGAATCAAAGGCATTCATTCTGAATTTCACATTATCGTCTTTTCTGATTTCCCCCACCCCATTTCAATTTATAAAAGTCATTTGTAACCATGAATCCTTCAAACATTTGTTATTTCTTTGAAGTCTACATAGCGTAGACACTTTCCTAATTTCTTGATTTCCTTTACCTTCTATAGTAAAATTCCCACCCTATGAGAGGAAACTGTGAGGCTAAAAGACCCATTTTTTTTTATGTGTAGTGCTTATTCTCTCATTTTCAATCACATCAACACCACCAAAAAATTACTTAAACTTTATAGGGATGAAGAGTTTTTGACGATTTATCGGTGACTCTAACAGGAAGCAAGTCAACTTCAGGGCAAGGATTCCCCGACTTCAGTATTTTTACAATGTAATCTTCAAAGTACTCCTGCAGATATTAGACCCTCTATTTTTAAATCAAATACTTATACACACAAAAGCAGCTTGGGCACTTGTGTTGTAGGAAAACCAAAATCCAAATGTGTAGGATATTCATTTAGCTTTTCCATCAATTAGGAGTGCATAGGGGTTTATTTCTTCTATAAGGGCCACAAGATTTGGGAGAGGAAACAGAGAGTACGGATTTTGTTGTTGTTGTTGTTGTTCTCAATTGGGTTCCTAAACTTGGAACAAAATAAATATCCCCTCCAGCCTACAAAGCACTTTTTTGAGAACTTTAAACATGGCAAATTTCTGACTGTGTTACCCATTCGATACAATATCTTGAGGGGTAGATGAATAAAACACCAATCTTAAAGGGACACTTACCATACAATTACATTCATCCACTCAAACCAGGTGAATGAGAGGTGACATTTTTACCTCATGAACAATCGCTTTGAAAAACTAATGAGATTCTTTCATTTAAAAGTCTTTGTTCATAAAAAAGGGCTTTGATGGTTAATGGATTTCATTTTGACTGGAGCCTAATTAAGCATTCTTATTAAAAAGGGCACATGCTACTACCCCATTGCTAGGGTATATAATAAGGTTCCAGTAGAAGGTAACAGTCACACTCACCAAACCTCTCTGCAACTCAGCTGAACTCAGAACCCCCAACATGCACTACAACCGCAGTTCTGGAAGCTTCTCCTCCAGCTCTCTTGGAGGTTACCTGGGGCACCCCGTTTCCACCTATGACTCTTTCTACCCCAGCAATGCAGTCTACTCTCCCAGCACCTGCCAGCTGGGCTCCTCTCTCTTTGGTGGCTGCCAGGAGACCTACTGTGAGCCCACCAGCTGCTGGACATCCTGTACTGGGGCCAGATCCTACCAGACATCTTGCTTCCGTCCAAAGAATTCCATCTTCTTCGGGCCCTGCCAAACAAATTACACTGGATCTCTGGGATGTGGAAACATTGGCCTTGGGTCTTTTGGTTATGGGAGCACTGGTTTCCAATCTCTGGGCTGTGGGTCCAGCTTCTGTCGTCCAACTTATTTTTCTTCCAGGAGTTGCCAGTCAACTTGTAACCAACCAGCTTTTAGCTCTCGCTTTTTTAGGTCAGCTTACTGAATATCCCCCATTATCTCACGGTTATGTTTGTACCTTATGAAATGTTAACATGCAGCTTGTCCAATATCTGCAATCACCGACCATCTCCTTCAGCAGGACTTGCCGTCACAGTCCTCCCAGAAGTATGTGATTCACTGTGGACAAAGTGACCTTTTTTTCTAAATCAGACATATGAGATATATGTTGAAGTTTCATTCTTATGTCAATGCCCAGAATCCCTTCTGTTACTTTCTTTCTAAGATTTTTCTCTTATTGTTATCTTAGAATTCTTTCACTTAAATTTCAAATAGAATTGGCATTTAAACAATTTTTAACGTTTATTTATTTTTGAGAGAGAGAGAGAGAGACAGAGTGTGAGCGGAGGGGGTACAGAGAGAGAGGATGACACAGAGCTTGAAGCAGGCTCAGGCTCTGAGCTGTCAGCACAGAGCCCGATGCGGGACTCGAACTCACAGACTCATGGACCATGAGATCACAACCCGAGCCGAAGTCAGCTGCCCAACCGACTGAGCCACCCAGGCATCCCTAGAATTGGCATTTAAAATAAACTTTTTTTCTACCATGAATTATGGCATTCCATTTTTTTATTCATATGGTACATGTATTGAATGCATCACGCACCTTTGACTGTCTTCATTAGGAAAGCATCTTTTTGTTTTGTTTTGTATTATCTGTTTCATATGACATAAGTTACTCAATAGGAAACAAGAAATTTAAAGCACAATTCAAATACATGTCATATATTGCATGTTAAAAGGTTTATTTCCCCTGGTAGGTGGATTTGTTCATCTGATTGCTTTAGAGAATTATTTTAGTTAGGCATTCGTTGGAAAAATATTTATTGATTTCTGATTATAGACAAGACATTGTTCTGAACAAAGGCCTAAATTCCCTGCCTTCATGAAGTTCACACACATACAATTCTAACTCACCATCATGTAGCAAGTGCAGTAATGGAGACAAAAAAATTTAAGTTTCAATAGTAATAAAACAAAAATGATTTCAAAAAAAACATGAGTAAATCACACAAAACTCATTACTGACAATCCAAAGAGTAAGTTACCACTTCATATAAAAAAATAAACAAATCTTGGGGTGTCTGGGCGGCTCAGTCAGTTAAGCGTCTGACTTCGGCTCAGGTCATGATCTCACAGTTCAGAGCCTAGAGCCTGCTTCAGATTCCCTGTCTTCTTCTCTCTCTGCCCCTACCTGGCTCATGCTCTATCTCTCTCTCAAAAACAAAAATTAACATTAAAAAATTAAAACAAAAAAATAAACAAACCTGGTTGCTGATCCAATGTGTTAGTTGTAGTCCTTTGATAAATAGATGCCAAATAGGGTTTTCCCTAAAAGGGATTTATTGGTGGGGCGCCTAGCTGGCTCAGTTAAGCATCCGGCTCTTGATTTCAGCTCAGGTCATGATCTCACAGTTTGTGAAATGGAGTCCCAAGTCAGGCTCTGTGCCGACAGCGTGGAGTCTGCTTGGGATCCTCTCTCTCCTCTTTCACTGCCCCTCCCCCCCCCAAAAAAATAATAATAATAAACACTAAACAAAATTAACTACCATGGTCTCCATTTTCTTGAAAATATGGGCTGACAGTACCTATCTCCTAAAATATATAGTTTAAATTTGTGCCCAAGACTTTAAGCAAGATTAAATTAAAATTTTACTTATAAAGAATCTTCCTCTCAGTCTATAAAATTATGTTCATAGTTTTTTAAGATCGTTTTCTCAGAGACTCATGTCTAATTTGTAAGAGAGATTTCTAGCAGTCTTGTGATGGCTCACTGGAATATTGAAACCTCTTAATACACATTTATGTGTATTCATAGGAATAATTTCCTTTCTGCTAATGATCACCCCACACTCTCCAGCATAGTACTACTAAAAACACAACTCAGGCCTAGCTCGGCACGTGAAACATATTAGGGCAGAGGGCAACGTTCGGAGAATTTATTTTCCACGATAAATGTTAATCTGTTTGCCCATCTTGTGCTATTTCGCATCATCATATTTCTCATGTTTGCTCTATTCGCTTACTTTGTCATGATCCACCCCCCCCCCCCCGCCTTTGGTCATGCCCTTCTCTTATCATTCTCTACCTTTTTGCTTTGTTTCTTGCACTTTAACCAAGCATTTACTGTCTCCGTGGTTTCCAGGGCTCTTGGCACTATTCACATTTGGGTTGGATCTTTCTTTGTTAGGATAGAGCTGTCTTGTGCGTCCTAAGATGTTTAGCAGCATCCCTGGCCTCTTCCACTAGATGCCAGTAGCACTGCCTCCCCCACCTTCCCCACACACACCATACTTCTGTTGTGGCAATTGCATATGTCTCCAGACCTTGCCAATTGTCCTCTGGAGGCAAAATTATTCTTTTGTTTGGAACCTCTGATTTAGATGGGTATTTGGGACGTGAGCTGCTTGGGATAGTTCTTAACGGTGAACACTGGACCTATCACCCAATTGGGATGGAGATAGGACAGTGAAAATACAATATTGTATTGCTCCCTGCATGAATAAAGTATTACGGGTGAGGACTACTGAATAAATGCATGGATATTTCATAAATCTAAAATAATGTTGAGCTACTCACTTGGTAAATATTATTCCACTGTTGCAGATGAATGTGGTAATTGTGATGATGTTTATAATTTCAATGACTGGTTCAACTGCAATTAGAGGGGGGAAATGGCACTGTTTGTGATGAACTTCTCGGTTCCAGAACATCTAAGTTGTCTGTTAGGATCACACCCGTTCTTTGATCATCCTAGACCTAGAAGAAATAGCAAGACTTAGATTACCTTTTTACTTTCTTTCAGGTAATTAAGACCAATTGAGACCAATTTCTGGTTTATGGACTCTGCTTTAATACCTTTGGGTATTCTGAGAGCATTCTTCAGTTGGTCTGACCCATTATGCACACTACACACACACACACACACACACAAAACAAAACAAAACACCTTCAATTCTTTTAGTATCTACCAGAAGTGATGGAGCTGATCATAAGCTACATTTCTTCATTTTGAAGCTTTGAAGCTGGTACCACGAGCTTTACTCTCTAAGTATCTCGACACCTCATTTCAGTTCATCATATGGGCACTTTACTGTCTATGAACTTCTTCAGGTGTGTCTACCAAATATTTCATGCTAACAAGCATCTACTCAAAGGGATTCATATTTCAAATACAAGAAGACAAGCTCATTAAATAAATATTTACTTGTCCCTGCTATATGCCAGGGTTTATGCTAGGTCTTGGAGGGTGCAAGTTTAAGCAACAGTGTAATGGAATTGACACGCAGCTATCAACAACATTACAAACTAACTATAACTGTAGTTAGACTGACATAATCTCATGAGAAAAGAAGTGAAGATTGGAGGACTTTTTCCAGAAATGTAAAGCTCAGGTTGGGACTTAGAGGATAATGCATTTGGACAGGCAGAGCAAAATCACAGGAAAGAAAATAGGACAAGTTCAACGTGCAAAGCACTTGTTTGAGGAAGTTCAAGGGCCCTCCTTTTCCCTTTGCAAGTGGAAAAGAGCTTGAACCAGAAAGGTTATCTGGCCATGGATATCATGGTAACAAATTTATATTATGCTGCATAAGGAATTGGAGAACACTGGAAATTCCTGAGTAATAATTTTAGAATTTCCTTCTGTCACCTAAATTGAATATGCTTTGGGGGGATATAATTTAAAATGAGAACTTTAATTTGATTGTTTTAGTCAATATTTCATTTGCAATAGGATTTTTAGTTCACTTTTTCTTTTTTCATGTTTTGTTAGTAGAATCCTTCTGGTCAGGAAGGTACTGGAATTATTTTGTGGTTGTGGGCTATAACTTACTTTCCAACTCTTGCCAGCTTGTCTGAGAGGAGCCCTCATGACAAGGACGTTGTCTTCCACATAATTTGTTACTTTCAGGGTATTGTTTAATAAAATGTTAGCAATTGATCCATCCTTATACCTAAAAATAAAAATTAGCTATAAAAAATTGAAATCATTAGCCTATTCACTTTTATGTTATTGCTAAAAGCAGTGGTCAAAATTTTGTGGGCTTTTATTTTTAATAATGCATGCTATAACAATATATTCTTATAACCCATGAAGCAACATAAAGAGTTGGGTTGGGTATCTGGTTTTGTTTGTTTGTTCGTTTGTTTGCTTGTTTGTCTGTTTTTTTTAAGACATGTGAAGTACGAAGGAGTTTATTTGTCTCTAATCACACAGTTAGTAGTATATTATAAACTCAGTTCTACTTTTAAAACTCTATTTATTTTAAAACCATATAACCCACTACAAGGAGTAAAATAAATAAAAGAGTACGCGTCCTGAGAACGGTGAACTGTCACAATCTTCTAGGTACTAAAGTAGTATATATTTTACTTATTAACATTATCTAAGCATTTGACATCAAGGAAATACTGAGCAGTACTTTTTCAAAGATCTTAGATATTGGAGTATTTAGTTATTAGCATTTTGTGCCATTAATAAATTGCATTTCTACAAATTTATTCTCTGGAAAAGGCAAATGAATGCTAAAAAAACATTCTACAAGGATGTGGCAGGATATATGATGAAGTATTTAAGAATATTTATTTGAGGGGTACCTGGGTGGCTCAGTCAGTTAAGCGTCCAACTTTGGCTCAGGTCATGATCTCGTGGTTTGTGGATTCGAGCCCCACATCAGGCTCTGTGTAGACAGCTCAGAGCCTGGAGCCTGCTTCGGATTCTGTGTCTCCCTCTCTCTCTGCCCCTCCCCTGTTTGCACTCTCTCTCTCAAAAATAAATACATAATAAAAAAATTTTTAAGAAGAATATTTATTTGGATAAGTAGAGCACAAATGGAGGAATGATAATAATAAAAAAGAAATAGTGTGGAGAAGTAGATGATATTGCATGCAACTGAAGAGAAATCCCACCTAGATTTACATCTCTGTGCGAAGACAGGAGTGTTCATGCAGAAGACATAAGCGAAGAGCAGCTTTTCTTGTATAAGATACACTGCATTCTCTATAAACCCATTTGGCTACCACATTCTCATAACTACTAAAGTAGAGATTTCTAACTATTATGATATTGACTTAAGTAATTGGATTTTACATAATTGTACAGGGAACACAAAAAGAACCAGCAAGAAAATTAAGAATAGGGAACATTTTAATTTTCCTCTTTCATATGTCATGCTCAGAATATTTTTGCTGCATATTGAAACAGAGTAATGGAAGTCTATAATGATAAATCTAAATTGCTCAAGCTCATACTACCGGGCTGCTGTGAAGCTGTGGTCAATTAATTGTAAATTCATTTCATTTCCTTAAAATATGCCAATTTTGTACAGAGTCTATTATGAGAAATTAGGATTTATTTAGTTTTTCCACTGTTCCCCTCAATCCTCAAAGATACCCTATATTTCAATGGGTATATATAACTATTCATTACTTCTTTATATTTTTTATTCTGTTGCATATACAACCATTTTTTATTTCTTGTTTTCTTTCTTTAATTTCTTTTTTTAATTTACATCCAAGCTAGTTAGCATATAGTGCAACAACGATTTCAGGAGTAGATTCCTAATGCCTCTTACCCATTTAGCCCATCCCCCTCCCACAACCTCTCCAGTAACCCTCTGTTTGATCTCCATATTTAAGAGTCTCTTATGATTTGTCCCCCTCCCTGTTTTTATATTGTTTTTGCTTCCATTCCCATATGTTCATCGTTTTGTACCTTAAAGTCCTCATATGAGTGAAGTCATACACAACCATTTTATGTACACAACCATGTTGTATTTGATATACATAATGGGATCTATTAAAAATAAAACTTGACATAAGCTCTATTAAGAAGAAAAATGTTTTCCTTTTTTAAAAGTGTTTTCTAAAACCACTAAGACCAAGTAACTGAAGAGAGTGAAAGAGACAAAGAGACAAAGACAGAGAGTATTTATTGAAAGGCTGAGATCCTGAGCACCCTATGAGCTGGGATGTGGTAGAAAGATGACTTAAGATCCCATTTCTTAGTTTCCACACATTCTTGAGAAATCTAACTGTTTTCCTTCCATTTTTTAAATGTTTTTATTTATTTTTGAGAGAGAGAGCTCGCTTGTGCATGTGCGAAGGGCGAGGAAGGGGAGGGCCAGACAGAGGAAGAGAGACAGAGAAAGAGGGAGACCAAGAATCCCAATCTACGCTGTCAGCATAGAGCCCAGTGCGGGGCACAAACTCATCAACCGGGAGATCATGACCTGAAGCTGAAAGTTGGATGCTTAACCAATTGAGCCATCCAGGTGCCCCTGTTTTTCTTCCTTTTAAACTTTGTTATCACAGACGATTTTTTCTGGCATGCGAGCTGGTGAGTTTGGTGACTTACATTTTTGCCTCAATTTCTTCATTTTTTACCATTAGATTAAATCTTCTATTTGGCAGGATTAGTCTAGGGATTTAAAGAAGAAATTATGTGGGGCTCCTGGGTGGCTCAGTGGGTTAAGTATTTGACTTCAGCTCAGGTCATGATCTTGCGGTTTGTGGGTTCAACCCCGCATCGGACTCTGGGCTGACAGCTCGGAGCCTGGAGCCTGTTTCGGATTCTGTGTGTGTGTCTCTCTCTGCCCCCTCCCCCGCTCGCACTCTGTCTCTGTGTCTCTCTCTCCAAAATAAATAAACGTTAAAAAATGTTTAAAACAAAACAGAAGACATTACGTAAGAACAAAACAAAAACAAAAAACAAAACAAAAAAAAAAAACACTTGTTAACTGATGGAAGGCAGCTGATAATCAATTCTTCCTGCTATTATTTTATTAGTTTTGATTTGCATGTCCTAAAACATGAAGATTTCATTAGAGGATAGGTAGCAAACATTTACTGAATGTCAACTGTGTGGCTGTCACTGCACTGCCCTTGGGTCTACAAAGATGAGAAGACAGTTCTTATCCTCAAACAAAATACAGGGCAGTTAAAAAAAAAAAAAACAAAAACAAACTAAAGTAGTAGAAAGAAAATCCCCATGTGTATTTAAGTACATTAGAAATAATAAGTTTTATCTTGCTAAGGAAGAAAATAGTTTTCAAATAGTGTACAATTCAAATGGACAATTTGAGTAGGAATTTTATTATTTCTCCTTCTATGTATGTGAATCTTTAAAAATGTATCCGGGACAACTCTTCTCGCAGAATGTCCACACCATCCCTGACACAGCCGGCCTCACCATGCAGTTGGGCAATGCGCCCAAAGGAAGATTCTCACAGAGCAGAGGCTTTCCAATTTGTGTCATCCTGTCCCATACTGAGAAACAGATGTTACTTCACAATCTATGCACTTCTCTCCCTCTTCCCCTCTTTCAAAAACCAAACTTTCAGAAAAAAAAAAGTGTATAAGGCGACGCTAACATTTTCTGTCCCCTCTCATCCCATCCCAACCCATTTTATTCTATTATTTCTCATTGAAACAAGTACTGATGAACCATCAATAAATAGATTTCATGACCCACTAATGATACAAGACTCACATATTGGAAGCTTTTGCAATTGAGATTATCCACATGGGAGTTATTAAAGCAGCAAATTCCATGCCTTCCTGCTCAAAATCATCTCAAAAAATTATATTTCTTTATATAATAGCCCACTGTCTCTCCCCCAGTAAGTGGAACAAAATTCCTATTAAACCATGGTTCAAACACAGGTCACTAGATGGGCACTGAAGAAATTTTAGATTGCTGGACACTTTTAATGAGATGAAATTGCAGACCTTGGACGGGGAGATAATTGAGGACAAAATCAGGGTCTCTGCCCTAAAAGGGATAAAAAAACAATTAGGAAAGTATATTGATGCAAGTTTAAATAAATGTTTTTTTTAATAACCCACATATATCTCTGCTTGTATTAGTGATCCAAGAAAGATATTAATTGAGTAGATACTCAAGTTGAGGTCTTTCAAATAATACTCAACAAAGTTTAACGTTTACATAGTGTTTTATTGTTTATATGGTACTTTAGCACATACACATTATCTTATGAGAACCATCTATTGTATTATAGAAGATATTTACTACCTTCACAAAGATAATGCATTATAATTTTCTCATAATGGAAGCCTTGCAGGTTACTAATACCCATGACTACAAGACTTCTCAAAAGAGAGCCAGGCCACTGACCAGTTTCAGAGGACCAGTTTCTCCACATGGTGGGATATCAGAGGTTTTCATAACTTAATGGTGGAACCCAGGGGATCCTCTACTCAGATGATAGAACCCACTCCGATAATCCCAAGATCTGTTCTTTGCCAAGGATGGGGGAAGGAGAAAGTCTTGGATGGAAATACAGGGAACTAGCACAACACTGATACCAGTGGCATCGCTGAAAGAATCATGACAGTCACTGTGGAATTGGAAACTATCTTGAAAGGTACCGGAAAACAGGAGATAAAGTGGCTTGGATAGGAAGACTTCAGGAGAGAAGCTAAAGGGAGCCCCCGCGGCCCTGACTGAAGCTTCCAGAATGACAGTTGATAGTGGCTGTGATGAATTTGTTTTTAGAAAAGTGGTCTGAGAGGCACCTGAGTGGATCAGTAGGTTGAGCATCTGACTTCAGCTCAGGTCATGATCTCACGGTTCTTGGCTTTAAGCCTTACGTCTGGATCTGTGCTGAATTTGTCAAAAATAAATAAACATTTGAAAAAATTTAAAAAATTTAAGAAAAGAAAGTAGTCTGAGATAGAGTTTATCACCTGGTATTCTCACCCATAAAAGGTTATTAGTGAGTGTAACGTCTAAATATGATGATTTGGATGAATCTATCACAGTAATGAAATTTCTGGCAGGAATATGTCCCATGAATATACATTTAGTGGAATTTACTACAAGTTGGTGGTGAAGAAAATCTATTTGTATGTTATAAATCTTATAAAATACTTCATTTTTTGAAATCTTTTATCTTTTTAAAGAAATAGTTCAACATAATTTTAGCTATTAATACCCAAACACTGAATTAGAGTCCATGGCTAAGCATCTAGTACAACCAGAGTTAACTGGGTGCCTAAAAAGTAGGCCTTTAAAAATACTCTGATAATACAGCTTTATGAGAAGAAAAACTATAAACTAGCTGCCACCCACCTTTCTTGAAAACCTTTAAAGAATATCACATGTATTCAAAGGAACTGTGAGAAACCAAAAGAATTAAAAGTCAATACCTCTCACCGTGAAGATAGTAGAACCTGATGGCAGGTGGGTCAGAAGGGACTTCCACATCGATCAACCTATCAGTCAACACCCTTTGACCCATTGTGTCAGTCAAGTGCTGGGTACAGAGTGGTGAATGAGTCAGATGGGTATATACCTAGAAGTGGGATTTCTAGATCATATGGTGGTCCTATTTTTAATTTTTTGAGGAAACTCCATACTGTTTTCCATAGTGGTTGTACCAATTTACATCCCCACCAACAGTGTACAAGTCTTCTCTGTTCCCATATTTTCATCAAAACTTATTATCTGTTGTATTTATTTATTTGTTTGTTTATTTATTTATTTTGAGAGAGAGACAGACAGACAAAGAGAGTGAGTGCCCTCACACAAGAGGGGGGAGGGCAGAGAAAGAAAATCCCAAGCAGGTTACACACTGTCAGGGCAAAGCCTAATGCAGGGCTCAATCTCATGAACCATGAGATCATGACCTTAACTGAAACTTAAAATTGGCTGTTTAACTGACTGAGCCATGCAGGTGACCCATTATCTGTTGTCTTTTTTAAAAATAAAATTATTACATTTATTTATTTTTGAGAGACAGAGTGGAAGCAAGAGAGGGGCAGAGAGAGAGGGAGATACAGCCGAAGCAGGCTCCAGGCTCTGAGCCATCAACACAGAGCCCAATGCGGGGCTTGAACCCACAAACCATGAGATCATGACCTGAGCTGAAGTTGGACACTTAAATGACTGAGCCACTCAGACACTCCTGTTGTCTTTTTGGTAAAAGTCACCTTAACAGGTGTGAGGGTTATATCTCATTGTACGTTTGACTGCCATTTCCTGATGAGGAGTTATGTTGAGCACCTTTTCATATATCAGTTGACTCTTTGTATGCATTCTTCAGAAAAAAAAATGTCATTTATATCCTTAGTAAACTCTAGTTACTATTTAGTGAATTTGGATAAATAAATGAGATGAGTCAGTCAAGAAAGCCAAAGCCACAATGGTTGATTCATCTAAAATATTGATAATGGAAAAGAGCAAATTATTAAAGTCATTTCTGTTTTCTTAGCAATCTACAGCCTCATTTGGAATTAGTTTTACAGAAAAATCTAGGTGAGAGATCACTGTATCCATAAATAATCTGTAAGAATCCACCATTTCAGGGGCGCCTGGGTGGCGCAGTCGGTTAAGCGTCCGGCTTCAGCCAGGTCACGATCTCACGGTCCGTGAGTTGGAGCCCCGCGTCAGGCTCTGGGCTGATGGCTCAGAGCCTGGAGCCTGTTTCCGATTCTGTGTCTCCCTCTCTCTCTCTGTCCCTCCCCCGTTCATGCTCTGTCTCTCTCTGTCCCAAAAAATAAAATAAACGTTGAAAAAAAAAAAATTAAAAAAAAAAAAAAAAACAAAAAGAATCCACCATTTCAGAAGCATAAAACCACAATCAAGAGTGCAGCCTGTCTTTGAAGAATCAGGGGATGTTTGAAGAAATCCATTATATTTTCACCATTTGCCCTATCTACTAACCCTGGAACTAATTTTTACAAAGAGTACTCTAGTTTTATTTTATTTAAAAAAAAATTGTGGTAGAGTTGAAATACCATGTTACATTCGATTCAGGTATACAACATAGAGGTTCAACTTCTGTATGTGTTATACTACGCTCACCACAAATGTAGTGACAATCCATCATCATACAATGCTATTACAATACCATTGGCTGCATTCCTTATGCTGTACCTTTTACTCCCGTGACTTATCTATTCCAGGACTGGAAGCCTGTATCTCCAGCTCCCCTTTATCCACTTTGCCCATCCTCCAACCCCCTTCTTCTGGCAACCATCAGCTTGTTCTCCGTATTTATAGGTCTGATTCTGCTTTTTGATTGTTTACTTATTCATTTGTTTTTCAGACTCCATAAATGAGCGAAACTGTATGGTATTTGTCTTTATCAGTCTGGATTTATTTCACTTTATATAGTATCCTGTAGGTCCATCCATGTTGTCACAAATGGCAAGATCTCATCCTTTTCTGTGGTTCCACAATGCTCTTGCGTGTGTGTGTGTGTGTGTGTGTGTGACCACATCTTCCCTATCCATTCATCTATCAGTGGACACTTAGGTTATTCCCATATCTTGGCTACTGTAAATAAAGCTGCAATAAACATAGGGGTGGATATATGTTTCCAAATTAACGTTTTTATGTTCTTTGCATAAATACCTAGTAGTGGAATTTCTGGATCATTCAGTGTTTCTATTTTTAATTTTTGAGGAACCGCTGTACTTTTTTCCTGTGTTTGTACCAATTTACATTCCCATCTTACACCTGTCAGAATGGCTAAAATCAGAAAGACCAGAAACAGCAAGTGTTGACAAGGTTGTGGAGAAAAAGGAATCCTCAAGAACTACACTAGTTTTAATCTAATACATTGGGAAGTCACTTCCTATGCCACTGGACCTTCCTCTCATTCTTTAAGAAAGAAAGAGACACTGATTTTTTTATTGTTTTAATGTTTTTATTTATTTTTGAGACAGAGAGAGAGACAGAGCATGAGCAGGGAGGGGCACAGAGAGAGGGAGACACAGAATCCGAAGCAAGCTCCAGGCTCTGAGCTGTCAGCATAGAGCCCGACACGGGGCTTGAACTCAGACTGTGAGATCATGACCTGAGCCGAAGTTGGATGCCCAACTGACTGAGCCACCCAGGCGCCTGAGACACTGTTTTTATATTACCAGATCCCTGAGTAATTGCCAATAACCATAGATGTAACCAGGATATTCTACCTCATACTCTGGAAAATAATTTGAAAGAAAACGCCATTGTTGTTGAAAACTCCCAAGAACCATCATGGTAAAATCTATCAACTTGTAACAACAATAACCACAGCAAAGTGGTGTAGAGTTGGATACGTAGATCTATGGGGACAGAGAATAAGTGAACAGAAACTGATGACGTCTGCTTGCTACGGCCCCTTTCCCTGCCTTCGTTCTAGTTACACGGTCCAGCCCAATTGTTTGCCTCTGTGGCTCTTTACTACACATAAACTCTATATTTGATGTTTGCTCATCTTTAATGTCTGCTCATTCTTTAATATGTGTATATATATGTGTGTGTATATATATATATACACACACATATATTTGTTTAATTTTATTAAATAAATTTAATTTATTATTTAATAAATTTTATTAAAATTCTATTCTACATGTATTTAACATTATTAAAATAAATATATATATTTACTTAATGTATATAATAAAATATATTTATATTTATTTATTTATATGAGAGAAAGAGAGAGCAGGGGAGAGTGGCAGAGGGAGAGAATCTCAAACAGGCTCTGCACTGAGTGTGGACACAGAACTAGATCCCACGACCCTGGAATCATGACCTGAGCCAAATTCAAGAGTAGGACGCTCAACTGACTGAACCGCCCAGGTGCCCTGTATCTGCTCACTCTTTCCTGGCCACCACCATGCCCCCTCTGCTGAAGTTCTAGGTGAGTGGTCACCGATGCCGTACTAATCATCCAACTCAGTAGTTTCTTCTCATTCCCTAAATGTCCCTGCCCTTTCTGAACTGCATGCCTTGGGGCCATTTTATCACTCTCTACTTGAAACTCTCTTCAACTTCGAACTGTTTGTGAGAATGTTTATCTGATGCTGCACCACCTTGGATTTTTCATCGTGCATCTCGCCTTAGGCCCCATTTCCTTTTATCCAGTCCTCAGATGTGGGCACCCTTCAGGGTAGAGTAATCAAGCCCTCTTGTTTATGCTCCATAATCCCTCCCAGGATGACTGCATCTACTTTCATATTTTTCACTACCAATTTTGCAGATAATTTTAAAACATGAATTTGAAATTGTAACTATTCTTCCAGAGAGTCCTGAATGGCAGCTCATCCCAGGCCTCTCTTACCATACATATCAACCATCAATATTTCCAGTGTAGCTTGTTAAAATTTGACCTCATGGTTATATCTCCTTATTGCTTTTAATATAAACCATTATTTCAATCACCATGACTCAAAATCTTGGTGTTGGTTTTATTTTTATCTTTCTCTTAACCGACATGACCAATAAGATTAACCTATACCTCTAGAATGTTCCACATCGCTGCTGTTTCTTTCCACTTCCACACTCCTATTTTACCATCTTGTGCAGGCCTTTGTGACCCCCCTGTGAAGTAACATTGCAACAAATTTCCCATATCTGATTTCTTTCCATACAAATCTAGTCTTTGCTTTGGATAAAACAATTGGATCGATAAAACAGAATTGAATACTAAAACAGAGTTGTCTTCTTGAAACAGTTTAGATAATATAATTTCTCCTGTTAAAGACATTCAGTGGTTTGCCAATGAGGATAACAGTGGTCCCAGTGCTGGGACACAGGACACCTACTTCACCCCAGAAGCTCAAACATTGTGGGCTAAATTGGACCTGCTTCACTTATTCAGTCGGCTATTCGGCCATTCAGTTATTGAGAACCCCTGCATACCAATGACTGCTCTGTGTTTTGTTCCACTGACATGTATTGATTGCCCCCGTATTTCTTCTTCTTTTTTTAACCTGCACAAGCTTCGAGATCTTAAAATAGAGAGGTTAAAAGGTAACTTGCTACTCCATTTTTTCTTTTTCTTTTAATCTTGTAAGGCACATCCTGGCTCCAACAGGGCAACAACCTCCTGAAGGAAACCTAGATACGTTCCTTTCCACCCTGGGGTAGGTCCTCTGCTTGCCTGCAGTTCACCACTTCTTTTGAAACTGACCACTATCGTGATTAGAATTTTTCAGTGAGCTTGCACTACTTTCTGTCTTAAAGTTCAAAAGGTATGAAATAGTTCTTGAACACTAGTTTCCATTAAAAGTGAACAAAGATTCTGAGAGGGCTCTAAGTTTTAAAAAAAATACAAAAGGTCGTGTTCCCTTGTGAAAGAAGGCTATTTCAACATATTGAATACGCTAAGTGTATCTGTGTGAAAACCTAACGTAACAATCCATTTTTAACTTTTTGAGAAACTTCACGCTGTTTTCCAGAGTGGCTGCACCATTTTGTATTCCCACCAACAAAGAGTGCAAGAGGGTTCCTCTTTCCTCACATCCTCGCCAATACCTGTTATTTCTTGTGTTGCTAAATTTAGCCATTCTGACAGGTGTGAGGCAGTACCTCATCATGGTTTTGATTTGTATTTCCCACTATGAGTGATTTTGAGCATCGTTTCATGTGAGCACTCAAAAGATACAGATTTGAAGACGTACACGCACCCCAATATTTAGAGCGGCACTATCGACAATAGCCAAACAATGGAGAGAGCCCAAATGTCCATCAACAGATGAATGGATAAAGATGTGACACACACACACACACACACACACACACACACACTGGAGTATTACTCAGCCATGAAAAAAGAATGAAATATTCCCATTTGCAATGACATGGATGGAGCTAGAGTGTATTATGCTAAGCGAAATAAGTCAGTCAGAGAAAGAAAAATACCATATGTTTTCACTCATATGTGGAATTTAAGAAACAAGACAGATGAGTATAGGGGACGGGGGATAAAAGAGAGAGAGGGAAACGAACCATAATAGATCCTTGAAGATAGAGAACAAACTGAAAGTTGATGGAGGCAGGTGAGTAGGAGACAGACTAGATGGGTGATGGGTATGAAGGAGGCCACCTGTTGTAATGAGTATTGGGTGTTGTGTGTAAATAAATGATGAATCACTGCATTCTACTCCTGAAACCAATATGCAGTGTATGCTAACTAACTAGAATTTAAATAAAAATTTTGAAAAGAAAACAAAAACAAAAGCAAATGCAACCTAAGGTAGTGTTTGAAATGCAATGTCCTGAGTCCTTCCGGGTAGCTGTCTTATACTCATTTACATAAACTGCTGGGCTCTCACTGTTGTGTGACTAGAGTCTGTTCTTTGCATGAAGCATCTTACCTAATTCTTACGACTCTTTGTGGTAGGTTCCCCAAGTCAGAGAAAATCAATAACATGCCCAAGGATACATGCCTAATGACTTTTAAAGCCAGGACTTAGGTCTGTCTGATTTTCATTCGGTACTGTTCTTTCACAGAAGCATCTTCAATATAGTCCCAACCTGCTTTTGCAGATTCATTTCTTACCACACTCCCAGTTGTTCATTAATGTCCTATCAATGCCGTGCTTTGATACACCTTTGTTTTTGTTTGGGATATTGCTCTGTTTTTATATGTTGAAATGCTGGACATTCAGCCTGTTCACACTTTCACCCTCTCTGAGGAATCCCTCTGCTTGATAACATGGTACTTACCATTTTTCTCTGGTATCATGACCACTCATGCATGTTTATTTCCTACCGTTTGAGTATTACCTTCATTAAAAATCTAATACAACATCCAGCCTAGTTTATTTCTAATCATATACTAGATATTCCATTAGTTTTTATTGCATCGTACTTACAATTAGAAAAGGCTTCCCGGTCAAACAATGTTTTAGACACTGATGCCTATAATATTACTCTCATTGTCAACTTTCTAACCATTAACAGGTATGGAAATACTCTGACATAGTAATCATTTTCTTTGTCATCTAATACTTCTCTAAGAGATAGTAGATGATGTTCTGGTGAGGCCGGGATGGACATCACATGGGAGTACCTACTTAGTTCGTAACAGATGTTCCATAAAATGTGAATTATTGCATAAGGAAATAAATATCATAACTTCATGTGTAAGCATCACTAGTCCAGCAATGATAGCGGGGTCAAAAAGAACTTAGGCCTTTATCCAATTCTCTCACCCTTTCACTAAAGGAATAGGGATATGGTATATTCACGGCGGTGACTTTCTGAAAACTCAACAATTGGCTTTCCCTTATGAAAACCATGTTGCTAAGCAACCCCTGTGCATTGGTATATTTCTTTCCCAAACCTTCTACCATGAGAACCGTCTGGAATTTTTTCACTTGTAATTATCACAGTCTCTTGAGAAATAAGCCACAATCCAGCCACTAAGCTTTGCTTTGTAGTTTGCATTGAATTTAACAGATGAGTGTTCCACCTGACTTCTGAAAACAGAGGTCACTGCCAGCAGACATTTCCAGAATGCAAATGGAGTATGATTGATGGCATGCCTCAGAAACTACGTCAGTTACTGCTCTCCATTATGTTCCCTAATTCTGATCTGTATGAGGTACTTGCCTTACAAAGGCTGTGCTCGGCACCGCACCTAGGAAATCATGTTTTCTGGTATTGAGCCATAACCTCTGTTTCCTTCAGGTTCAAGTGTTAAAAAAAACAACTGATTGACAAAGCCCTTTCTCTAGAATACTAGTGTCCAACACACTAAAACTCTGAAAACTTTCTTCAAGAAAGTATAAGTTTTTGTATTCACTTTTACATTTGCCATGTGTCTTGAAATTATAATAAACTATATATATATTATGACATATATAAACCATATATAGTAATAAACTATATATATTATATATAAATGTATATATATAGCTTTATATATAAACTAAATATATATAGCAATAAATTATATATATACATATAGTTTGAAACTCTATATTCTTTAATAACTAAAAAGAAAGGACTTTCACTAATGAATAATTTTTATTTTAGAGCCATTAAACAACATTCTAGGACATTTTTCTTATCCTAATCTGGCATAGATTTTTAATGAGAATTGTTCTAAATCCAAAAGATCCTCAGCAAGCTATCATTGGAGTACAACCACCTAAAGGAGAAGTTATGGAAAACTAGGTCGTGCCCATCCTAATTTGCACCAGTTTCTACCTCAACAGAAATGTCAGGCTTCATAGAGCAAATAATTCAGACTTGGAAAGAAAGAACTGAGAGTTTGAAAAGTTTTATTCCAATCTTAAAATGGCTCTCCGTTGGCCTATAAATGATACTTAAAGTAGAAACTGGCAGCCTACATCAGGTCGTTGGGCTCCAGAATAATATCAGAAAAGACAAGGGGAAGTCTTGAAAACTATCCATATGATCAATGAGATGACGAGGGAACGAAAGAGTGAATGAAAGATCTCTGAAAACTTAGAAATCTCCAAAGTGGTGAGAAAAGAGGGAACAATTGCCATACGCCCCCTGGTGTACGAAGGCACCACTGCAGCCATTTCGTCTTCCTCAACAAAAAAGGACGTTACAAACATCTGTATCAGGGGTTTCTACAGAATCTTGAATTGTGAGAAAATCATACAGACTCGTGATTGTTTTTAAATTTTAAAATGTTGTTTTCTTTATAACCCTATCTACTCAGCACCTCATTTACATTACCTCTGCTGTTCAAATCATCTGCCCTCTAGTAAAGTCCAATCACCTTTAGCATAAAGAAGTTAGACTTTGTGTGTTAAGAGATATTTTGAATTAGGAAAATGTTCTGTGAAGGAGAGACTCCTTCCTTTTTTCGGAATTTTCCATCCCTCTGGGTTATCCTTTTAAATTTCGTCCTTCCAAGCACCTAGCCTATCTCCCATGAAATGTCTTGTTTTCCTGGAGCACTTTTGAAAATGTTTATCTTTCTTAAAAGGTATCAGATAGAGTTTGAGGTATCATATATTCCATGGTGAAAGGGGCAAGGACAAGAGGAGAATGAGGAAAGATTGGCATCGACTACTCTTCCTTTACCATGTCCCATTAGACTGAGTCCCATTGTTGTGGTCTTAGCCTAGAGAATTTTCTTCAAATAAAGTGACCTTTCTGTCCATTCTCTACTTAGGATTATGGCTTTTGTTCAACAGCCCTACACAAAGTATTACTGATCTCTATTCCAATTAATCTAAAATTACGTATGGTAAAAAAAAAAAGGAAATAAAAAGAATGCTATGGAGAGCTGATTACAGTCGGCCTCTGCTGCTAGAGTCTCCTTGATTTTATCTAGATACGCTCCAATCAAAAACTTGTGATCTTAAACAAGACCCATTTTGTCCCTTTGTTTTTATTCTGGTTTCTAAAACTCTATTATGTTTCACCAATTTACGATCAATCTACATTGACCAGGGATGACTACCTGTCAATCTACCATCTGTCATTTGTCCACAGTGAAAGTTTATTTCAATACCACTACTCATGTGCGCTCTCTGACAACAGCAGGGTGTAGTAAAAAGAACGAACATGGGTTTTGGATCCAAATTCAAATCCTAGCGTTATCACCTACTAGCTGTGTGGTCTTGAGTAAGTCACTTAAACTCTCCGATTCAATTTCTTTATCCTTGCATTTGGGGATTATAATGTTTCCAGAGTTTATGTAAGGTATTCAACATTCCTGGTTTAAATTAGGTAGTGAATAAGAGAAGGCTATACTATTTTGGTATATTATATATCTATTATTATGTTTACAAATTCTGAGGTTCTTAGTATCTTTAATGTTAGCTGATCTCATTTCTCTTTTCTGCAACCACTTTTCTCCTTATTAATGTTCTTGTTTAAGGCCAGTGCTTTATAAAGCCACCCATAGAAACTTTAGTCGAAATAGAAGCAACAATATCTGCACTCCCATGTTCACTGAGCATTATTCACAATAGAAAGACACACAGGCAAACTACGAGTTCACCAATAGACAAATGGATTTAAAATGTGGTATACACAGACAATGGAATATTATTCATCCTTAGGAAGGAAACGCTGCCATTTGTGACAAGATGAATGAACCTGGAGGACACTATGCTAAGTGAAATAAACCAGATACAGAAGGACAAACACTACTTGATACGCTTGTGTGAAGACTCTGGCCCAGTAAATACCATAGAAGCAAAGAGAGAATGGTCATTGCCAGGGATCGTGGAAAGGGGGAAATGAAGAGGTATTAGTCAAAGGGTACAAAGTCGTGGCTATGTAATACGACAATCCCTGAGATCTATTGTATGTCGTAGTGCCTGTAGACAACAATGCTGTACTGGCCCATTTAAAATTTTGCTAACAGGACAGATTCTATGCTAAGTGTTTTCATGACTATCATCAGCATTATCATCATCACCATCATCATCATCATCAAGAGGACGGGAGGAAGCTTTTGGAGGTTATGGATATGTTTATGGCATAGATTGTGGTGTTGGTTTAGAGATATGGGATCTCCAAACTTATCAAGTTGTATGCATTAAATATATACAGCTTTTTGCATGTCATTCATATCTCAATAAAGTAAGTTTGGGAAAAAAGTAAAAGAAAGAAGTAGCAAAGCAGGGAAGAATTGCACCAAGTAAGGACAGACAGAGATATATAACATTTTTCTTAGGTCTAGAAATGTACACAAATTTTCAAGTGCCAGTCATAGTACCTAGCAGTTTCAGAAGAACATTGTTTGTATAAACAGGAGTTTATTAAACTTACCAGAAGCTGTTTTTTAATCACTAGAGGAAAGATAAATGTTATGATTAATTTCCAGGGAGCAATCAAGTATATATGAGAAACTAACACACTCCTTCCGACTATGATACATTTCCCAACCTTTGTATAACAAGACTAAAAGCAATTTAGCAAAACATTTCTATTTTCTCTGAACTTCTCATTTTGATTTCTGAAGACTCAATTCTCTTCCTTCATAAGCTTTAAAAAAAGACATAGAAGGGGACACATCTAAAATTATGTCTTCATAATTTCAGTGACACTAGCTGATGAACACTCAAGCCGAAACAATCAACTTTAGTACTTTATCAACTCATATAAAAAGTACTTTACTTTTTTGTTTCTGTTCTTAGCTTGGAGTCTCAAAAAAACTTTCAGCCATCCAAAATACTCCTAATATTGATTCAGGTGAAGATTAATACAAATTTCCCAGTTAAGTAGTCTGCCGGGGATGGTCCTCACATATAGGGCGTTCAAAATCAAATATAAACATACAGATGTATGCAAATGCAAACACATAATTGATATTTACCAAAGAGGGAGTTATTTTTGATCCTTGTAGTTTCTGCCTAATCTGTCAAGAAATGTGTTTGTTGATTTTGTGTATTTTTGTATTGCTTTATTTTAGAGATACACTTTAGGAAGAATTTAAGGAGGCAAATATGTTGGAAAAGAATTCTTTTGTGTCTGTTTCAGTAAAGAAAATGCTTAATGGAAATGTTTAGGGGAAAAAATAGGAAATTTGGACCAAGGTGATAAGATAAAGTGATATAAAGAAGCTATAATGAAAACAAGAATCAGACAAATAAAAGAAAATTGGTGAGCCCCAAAGCATTTTGACAACTGTTGCCTTGTGGTGAAGGGGATACAACCTGATGAGTTTTAGAAGCAAGGGGGCCTTCTGGCTTCCCCTTCCCTGTTGATATATACGATGAGGATGAAATGTTTAGCGAAGAACTGCGTGTTTAAATGGTGGATTTTTTCCAACTATTTATTGAGGTGTAATGAACAAATAAACACTGCATATGTCTAAGGTGTACATCATGATGTTTAGTGTATATACACATCGTGAAATGAATACCATGGCCAAGCTAGCTAACACATGCATCGCCTCACACAGTTACCTTCTTTTTCCTGTGGTGAGAACATTTGAGATTTACTCTCTTAGCAAATTTTAAGTACACAATCAATACATTACTATTAATCATAACCACCATGCTGTACATTAGGTCTCTAGAACTGTCATCTTTTAACGGAAAGTTTGTACTTTTTGACCAACATCTCATCATTTCCCCCAACTCCCAGCCCTTGGTAACCACCCTTTTATTCTGCGTTGCTATAATTTTGATGTTTTTAGATTCCACATATAAGTGAGATCATGTAGCATTTTTCTTTCTTTCTTTCTTTCTTTCTTTCTTTCTTTCTTTCTTTCTCTTTTGTAGCATTTGTCTTTCTGTGTCTGGTTTATTTCACTTAGCATAATGCCCTTAGGTTCATCCATATTGTTGCAAATTATTCAGCATTAAATGGTGGATTTCGTATTAAATCCAAATGAACTGATCTCAGGTGATTAAAGTTGAAGCCAGCCAGACTAAGTGCTGAGCACTATAACTCCAAACTCATCAAAATGCATATGTTCACTTGTTTTATTTTTAGCAATAAACATCAATTTATGAAGCGAAAGAAAATGTCTTGAAAATAAAAATCAGTTAACCCAAGTTATTTCAAGTCATGAATTTCAACACTCACTAGATTCTTCAGTAAACACTGAAGAGCAGTTACGTTTTTACAGCTTTGTCGAAACTTTAGGTAAAGCTGGAAACACATTTTTCTTGAAAGTTGTAGCATTTCCCCTCAGATCTTGAAGGCTACCTCACAGATAGTCAGACAACCAGTTAAGACAGACAATCAACATTTCAGGAAATTCTGTTCAGATAAGATAACAAAAGACCCAAGCATATGGGTTATGTAATAATTTGTGGTAGTAATAAGAATTCTTAGTCATTTGTCCTGAACCACAAGGATGTCTATATTTTTGAAGGTATTTGTCTTTATTTTCTAAATAAGATTTTAAGTATTCGAAAGAAACTCTGCTCCGTAGCAATAGTAGAAACAAGAATCACAGAATGTCAAAATACCTTGGTCATGGAACTAGTACAATACATGTATTTAGAGATGTGAAGATTGGGGTTCGCTGGAATTGGGGTTGGCTTATACAGGTGTAAGCATGATGTATAAATTATGTATGATGCTTATATTGGGCCATTCTTTGTAATAAAAGTTAAAAAAGGTAACTCCACAGATAAAGTCACACTTAAAGTTACCATGGACTATTTATTGCTGTTTCTAAATGGGAAACATGTTAAGAGTTCAAAGTTATTATATCAGCTACATCATTTCAATTGGCTTTGGAAAACACTGGTGTCTACCTACTCATTTTAATCAGATGTCTATGGGAACAACATATATTATCTCTAAAAATAAGAAATCATTGCTCATTTAGAAGATCCAGTCGACACTGAAAAAGCATGATGCTCAGAAATCACTGTTTTTTATGACAATAATAAGTAGATTCAGATTGAAAGTACAAAGAGAAAAATAATGCCTTACCCAGTCATTGTGAAAGATAAAAACTGGATATCTTTGGGGTCAAAGTTTGCAAACATTACAAAGTTACTGCACAAATGCAACCACAAAGTCAAGTCAGCTGTGGGTGAAGCCAGCTTTCTCAACTGAAGAATTGGTACAATAAAATGGGTCAAGTAGGTCGTAGGCAACACCATGATGTTCTTTGCTATTAAATTTTCTTTGCGATTAGGGTGCCATATCTTATAAATCTTTTGTCATACAGGCCTTTTTTTCTCCCAGAGACTAAATGTTTAATGCATCCAAAATACTAAAGAAAGATAAGAAATAAATAACAGTATTGTTCTACATGTTGCAAAACCAGCTTGCTTGATTGTTTCCTTGGACTGATTTGTTTTAACTGGTATTGACTTGGTTTTTCATAATGTCATGCTTTAAAGATCCTGGTCTACAAATGATCAAAATAGGTCCCAGTGATGGGACAAAGATGGCGTTAACTCAATGAATACAGAATGTTAGCACCAAGGTTAATGAGTGCTGAATTGATTACTAAGAACATATACCCACCATGACCAGACAGAGGCCAGAATATTATTTTTACCTCGTCTTCCAAAGTCTTCATCTCCACCATCAAAATGAGAGTGGCGACCAAAACCATGAGGTCACAATAGCCATTGCAAAATTTCTGGATTTTCATTGACCTCAGTTTACTCTCTATTACAGGAATGAATTCAGTTGGGTAGTAAAAGCTGAGTTACTTGAGCTTAAATGTCACTCTCTGCACAGGGGCTTTACAAATCCTCAGAAGTGAAGCTGGGAAAGTCTGTAGACTTCAAAGTTGAAAAGGCATCTGAAACCCCCCCAAACCCTTTAATATTACCTTGATTCCAGCAAGGGAGGGCCTCCTACATGTTAACATGTTTTTAGGATTCCTTTAATCAACTTTGTGCCTATTAGAGGTAATTTTTCCATCCTCAAAGCCTTAGCTTGTATCCTACCTTGGTTGAGATTCCCATAAACTCACTCCATGACATAAGGTAATACTCCAACTGTGTTTCAAAAGATTATTTTGGTTCACTAATTATATATGACTGCTTCGGGCACTCTCTGTAAGAACATATATTGTGTAAATGTCATGAGCTGTCCACCATTCTTTAAAACAAGCATCTATTGAAGGGTTAATGACTTCACCTGAGAACCTGAGACAGACACATCTGTCACCTGGGTAATAGTGATGGTAAGAATATTAAGTGTTTATTCATGCTTAATTTGTGCCAGGAACTTTAGATGTACTAATTCATTTAATACAATCATTCTGTGATGTAGATGCTGTTCTTGCTCTCAGTTCACAGATGGTATGGAGAATTTAAGTAATAACATGCCCCAAAGCATCACAGCTATTCAGCACACAGGTTGGATATAAACTTAGCTGAGCCTTAGACCCAAGAGCCTATGTCTTTTCTATTAGCCCATACTGCTGAATTAGAGAGCTCTCCAGAAAAGGAGTAAGATAGACACTTGATGGTGTTATCTACAACACATTTATTTTTTTTTTTCAACCTTTTTTATTTATTTTTGGGACAGAGAGAGACAGAGCATGAACGGGGGAGGGGCAGAGAGAGAGGGAGACACAGAATCGGAAACAGGCTCCAGGCTCCGAGCCATCAGCCCAGAGCCTGACGCGGGGCTCGAACTCACGGACCGCGAGATCGTGACCTGGCTGAAGTCGGACGCTTAACCGACTGCGCCACCCAGGCGCCCCTACAACACATTTAGATCAATAAAAACTTGGGTCATAATTTTTGTAGAGATAATTGATCTTTGCTGACCCCTTACCCTTTTGGTATCTGCCCCTTACCCTTGTCACATCTATTCTTAGAGCTCACTCACCACGTGCTCCCTAGGTTCTAGGTCTTTCGCTGTGTCATTCCACGTGAGCCTGTCCTCTTGACACTACATCTCTTGCTACAGATTTGTCTCTTCATTTTATCCTTTTCTTCTTTGCTTTTCCTCCCAAGGTTGTTGCGTGCAGTGTTCCAGGGACAGGTTGAGAGCAACGTACAGTCTGTCTCCCTCTCAACCCCAGGAAATGAATTGACAGGTTTTTTTTAAGTTTATTTATTTATTTTAAGAGAGAGAGAGAGAGAGAGAATGGAGAATGTGGGAGCAGGGTAGGGGCAGAGACAGAGAGGGAGAGAGAGAATCCCAAGCAGGCTCCATGCTGTCAGCCCAGAGCTCAGTCCCAAGAACTGTGAGATCATGACCTGAGCTGAAATCTAGAGGCACTAGAGGCACGGAGCCACCGAGGCACCCCTGAATTTACAGTTCTAACTATGATCACATATCATAACCTTAAGTGCTGAGTGGCAATTTGATTTGATTTAGGGGAGTTTTCATCAACTATAGAAAACTGGAGGAATGTTTTGGAAGGTGTATCAGAGTCTGCAGATAAAATGAACCAATATTGTGTGTGTGTGTGTGTGCGTGCACTATTTTAGTATATATATCTATTCTTGTATATAGTACATACTACTACTGTATATTGTATATACTGTCGTAAAAAATATACATGGATATATATACACATATATATCCATATGTATATGGATATCCATATATATACATATATATATATAGAGAGAGAGAGAGAGAGAGAAAGAGAGAGAGTATGTGTGTGTGTGTGATGTCATATAATTAGATGAAGAGATTTACTTTAAGGAACTGGTTTACATGATTGTGGGGGTTGGCAAATCAGAAAGGGGAAGGAATGGCCGGCAGACTGGAAATTCAGGCAGGAGTTGAGACTGCTGTCTTGAGGCAGAATTCCTTCTTTGGGAAACCTCAATTTTTTTTTTTTTCTTTTAAGGCTTCTAATTGATTAGATTAGATTCACCTCATTATGCAGGGTACTTTCTTTTACTTAAAGTCAACTGATTATAGATGCTAACCACATCTTCAAAATACTGTCAAAGTAAACCTGACAGTTGTTTGTTTTTTTTTTTTCTTTTTGTAAGGCGAGTGCCTAACTTCAGCTTTGATTGCCACACTTCAAAGAGGCATCCACTTCAAAGATGCTTATCCTGAATAAACACATTGCCAGCCACACACCAAACAAAAAGCCAGGCCACCTTCCCACATTGAGGCTTCTTGGTTTTAGAGATCTTAATTGATCTCAATAACTGACCATTTTGGCCATTTTTTTTCTTCCTAGCTTTGTATTCCCTCTTTTGTGTTTTAAGTGTATCAACAGTGATCTGTAAAACCTGAGGCTCCCACCCTTGACCCCAGTAAAAGCAGAACCCCAGGCCCATGCACTGTCTCTCTCCCTCTCTCTACCTATGACCTTGCTGTGTGGTTCCAGGTGTGTTGTGTAATTTATAGGTCTTATACGTAACAAACCTTTAGTTTTTCGAAGTTTCATGATGGTTATTGCTGAAGGCATCTTACAGTCTTAATAAGAACCACAAAGTCTGGTCCAGTCACAACAGTGGTTTTTGGTAGGCTGAGACCACACAACATGCAGCAACACCTAGATCAATGTTTGATAAATCACTGAGTACCACAGCCCATCCAAGCTGACCCATATAACAAACTATAACAGGAGGTCCGATTGAGGGATTGAATAGCTTACTTAGCAAAGAGGACCATGTACTTATTTTCTGGGCTGAATCTGGTATGAAGGAAACCATGCAGATTCATTTTAGCTCTATGTCACCGACATTACTTTTTTGGGAGGGAGAGAGGGCTACTCAGTATTTCCGCTTTGTTCTGGAAGAAGGAAGTATTGCAATTCCCAATACAGATCCAAGGAAGACTAGACAGTTCCTTTTATTATTTCTAGTAGTGATGTCTTGGATGCATGAATTAAGAACTAGGATGTCACCTGGTCCTCGATCTTTGACAAAGTGATGCAAAGGCAAAAGAATAATTCAGAATTTATCCAGAGTTGTGGTGTTGAGTAGTAGCTGAAAAGCAACTGTGGCTGAAATGGCTAAAAATGATATCATAACAAAGCCATTGCTACAGTGTGGGCTTGGTTGCTATTCCAGCAGTCTTTACAACCCTGGGTCCTACACAGCTTGTCAACCCCTTCTCCCAGTGTACCAATAGGTTCTTTGAGTTACCCACATTCTCAATAAGTTTCTTTGTTTTTAAGTGATTTCCATCTCTTTCAATGAAGAACAATGTCAGATAAATCGTCTTTCTCTTCATAGTCTTCACTTCCTGAAGAAAAGCACACAATGAAGACAATGATATTTTAGTACCTATCTTTCCTTTAACTACTTCCTTGCTAATTAAGTAGAGCTATCCTAGGATCTCTAAACAGAACCTTGGAGTAGACCGGGAAAGAGAACTTGGCTTTTGGCCTCTTCATGTAGTACAAATGACTACTGGGATGGGGGTTCTAATAATTTATTGCACTTGCCTTGTGCATTTACTATCTGCCCTGGAGCAATCTGGTGTTCCATACGGGATGTTTAAGATTTTTTAGCAAACTATTTCCGTTATCATTTCAATATAAAAATATAACATGAAAGAAATTCAACTTTCAACAAGATCATGTCAGGTTTAATAGCCATTTAGTATTACATCCAGGAGTGAAATAAGAAAGTAAGACATTTCACTGTATGAATCTGTAACAAATTTCAACGTAAAGGCAGTAAAGCTGAGTAAATCCAGATTTCAATGAAGAAGCTCACTACTGAGAAGAGGAGAAAAATAATCAAACGTCACATTGTATAATAAAGTTTGTTGTGGAAGAAAGAAAATATGTGAAAGAAATATAGTTGAGGATAGGCTCTTTTTTACTTTTCTGGACCATGATGTAAACGTGATTTTTATATATAGTCCTTATAGGACTAGAGGTGTTTCTATGGAATGAAATTCAGGGAAAAAAAAGGTATTGTAAGGAGATAAAAGTATTAAGGTAATAATAATAGCTATAGATAATGTCTGTTGTTTAGTCCGTGTCTGGCCTTTCCTTTATGCTTTACCAACCTTAGCTCATTTAATCCTCTCCACATTACAGGAGAAACAATGAAATCATGCCCAATATGCAGATAACAAAAGTGAGACTTAATGAAGTAAAATCAATTGCCCAAGGTCTTGGAATCAATCAACATTGATATTGCAGACCAAGGAATCTGACTTCAAACTTTGTGTTTGAATAACATATGGTCATCCTAAGATGACCACGAAGAAAATGGCACCTTAAGATGTGAATGGGGTAAATGATGAATTAGGAAGACTTGGGTTCACCAACTGTGAGATCATGACCTGAGCCGAAACCAAGAGTCAGACGCTTAACCGGCTGAGCCACCCAGGTGCCCCTGGAGTAAGAAATTTCACTTATTCCGTCCATGTCTCAAAAAATGACTCTCCCTCCAATTCTATCTTTTAACATTAATCCTCCTCCCTAAATTATGTGATCTCCATTCACTAGCACACAAGGGGTACCCCTAACACTATCATGTCTTCTTCAAACCCTTTATCTTTAATCAGGATATTTTACCCCTACTTACATTCAGAAGAATGTATGTTCTAACATCTTATTGATATAAGAGGTATAAACAAAGCTTCTCCCACCAGAACTACTTACTGACTGCAATTTAGAAATGTGTTTCATGTTCCCGGCTTCCAAGTCTCTAACAATTTAACTAAGAACATCAACATAGCTTTTGCAATGTGCTTCTAAAAGCCATGACATTCAGGAGAATCACTAATTACGTTTGGCCACAAATCAAATTTAATAGCATCTGGACAGTTCAGATCAAAAACCGAAACGACCTTCAAATAAGGGCAACATTTAAATCTGATATGCGTGTTATACAAGGTCATACTTAGTACCGGGTACTGTCTGTCCAGAAGCAATTAAGTTGAGCAATCACATATTCTGTATTCCATCTAATGTCTCTTTAAAAGCCCTCTGATTTTTTATATATGTTTATCAGGGCAAACTCTATATATACTTACACCCCTTATAGAGCACATGTAAACGTGCAAACTAGTTTGCATTTTGTTACATTATAGACAATGGAAAACGAAAAATTCAAGTTGTAAATCATATAGGATAATAACTCCAGTTATCATTATTATTAATCTACAAGGATCATTCCACTTTATTTTTGTTAGTGCATAAACTAATTACCTAAAGAATTCTTCTATTTTATCCCGGGGATTTAGAACACACTAAGCTTTATATATGAGCATACTAAGCTTTATGCATCACTAGCAAGATTAAATGCATGCCGAAGGGATTTGCAAGAGATCCTTTGAATTGACACTTTCCAGTCTAATAACACTTGGACATTCACTCTGGTTCTCATGTCCTCCTCACAAAAATATTTAAGGTAAATTCTGTGTAAGTCACCAGACCCTGACCCATGAATTCTCCTCTTTCACTTTTTTTTTTTCTCTTACTTCCCTTGTTTGGTTTTCTGATTTAAAATCTAAACTGCAGTGTAGGTAAAAAGGTAACAGTTTTTTTCTGTGGGAAGCTGTTCTTACAGTAATGTATTTCCTTTCAGTTTACAGAAGGATAAAAAGAATTTCTCAAGACAGAAGTCATAGGGGTCCAAGTATGAGTGTGAGTGAATTCACACATGTCTGGTCATGTCAGACAAACTGGTGAAGCAGGCTATTCCGGCCACTTACAAGTTGGCTCAGAAACCTTCTAGAAGAGAATCCAATCCGTGCTCACTGTTGATGTTCCAAGAAGCTCCTTCCAAAGGGTGAACTGATGGATCAAGCCTGAAAGAAAGTTCCTCATGAGTAATTGAGGAACTTTCTGGGAGAGAATACATCGTGAAGAAAGAAAGAGCCAGGTCATTTGGCCTTGACTGAGCAAGGCCGCCAGGGTTGCCAGCCAGGAGACCCTGTAGTCAGTAAAGCATCCAGTTGTGTGACTCAGTTGCGTACCATTGTTCATTCATGAGAAGATCTATAGAATATTAAGAGATTTGTGATAGAGTGTAAAAAGAAAACAGAAAATAACCCCCCCTACACGTTTATTTTCCATCGAACACTGTACCTCTGAGGTCCAGTGCCCCATGGTAATGCCAGGTGGATTGGCCTTATAAGAAACAGTAGCCCTCAGAAGATGCCAACTATAGAAGCATAGTTCCTGCCTGGAAAATGAGTGACACTTTCCACTCTCCTCCACTGCTCAAAAACAAAATTTGTAAGAAAGCAAAGGCATGTCTGGCCAGACTGGTGATGTCAGGAAGATATTCAGCAAGGGAAGAGATGGAAAGGAAGACCATAGAAGATATACAGGGATTAAGGAGTGCACCTATTGTGATGAATCACTAACTTATACACCTGAAACCGATATTATGCTGGATGTTAACTAACTGGAATTTAAATAAAAACTAAAATAAAAGAAGGTTTGAAGGCAGTAAAAATACTCGGTATGATATAATGATGGATTCAGGTCATTGTATATTTGTCCAAACCCATAGAATGTACTATACGAAGAATGAACATTACAATATGAGCTGGGTGATTATAATATGTCAATGTAGGTTTATCAGTTATAACCAAAGTACCACTCTGGTAGGGCATATTGATATTGGGGGATGCTGTGCAGGTGTGGGACCAGAGGCTATGCAGGAAATCTGACTACCTTCATCCTGAGGATGCAGTGAAACTAATAAAAGGCCTTACAAAAGAAAAAGAAAAAGAAAAAGAAAATGTTTAGCTAGTAGCCATTTCACACACAAGAATGCACTTGTTTGTAAATATGAGAACGACACAACCCTTAGTAGTTCCAGGAACACTTAAAGGACTTTTGAGAGGACTGATATATATTAAGAGAACAGACAAGGCAAGTTATTTTTATTAACTGTTCGTATTACTTCCTATGTGTTCTCAAGCTTGTATAATGTGGTGAACGAGACATTTTTGCATCATACTGTATCAATAGCCACAGACCTTACTGCTTCACAAGTAGAATCTTTATCCGAGTTGCAAAAGAAGATGTTAAAATAGTAAAATTAAAACATCAGACAAAACCAAAGTATTTATATTCTGAGTAATCATTTTATTAGACAATAGCAAAATGCAAATTTTCTTCAAGATCTTCTAGAAAGATAACATTAAGGCAATCGTGACTAGAAAAGTAAACCAACATGAGGACATCAAACAAGGGGCAGTTTTATATATTGAATATACATTTAAGATGAGGGGTTCTGGAGGGAAAAAGACACCAAATATTTGTAGAAACAGTTTGACCGTTGACACATAGCTATCACTTGGTCCTGGAGGATATAGGACAGATGCTCTGGAAATCAAAGCACAAAAATACGACCAAATAAATTTGGAGGCTTTCCCTTTGCTTCCAATTTCAACAATGTTTTCAGCAGAAGCTAGAGAACCCATATCCGCCATAGCACAGTGGGCGGCAGGAGCCATGTCTGAGGCCTCCCCAGCCCCAGCCACAGCCCAGTCTTCGGAAGCTGCCACATCCCCAGCCAGAGCCCCAGCCCAGGCCACCGAAGCCTCCACAGCCGCAGCCCAGGCCTCCATAGTAGTTGCCGTAGTATCTCATGGTGTTAAGGGTGTTGAGTTGCGTTTGCTATTCAAGGCAAGATCCTGAGTGTGAATGTCGACATCTTTACAAGGAGGCTTATATACTCTGGCCAGTGAACATGACGCTACATGTGCCCCTCCTTTGGTGACATTCCATGAATTACATTTGCCTGAGACAAAGTCTTAATCTATGGTCCCCTGACCACACTCATAAGAATGTCGGAACCTGCTTGGCTAGTAGTTAGGTTGTTCCGGAGTTTGCTGCTATAATTTTCTTAGAATGAATTGCTGTTTCTTCAAAGTATCAACATACCACACCCTGCGTAGAACACTTGATTGCCAGTCACTTAACGTCAGTTACATTAAATAGTGTTGAATTTTTAATTAAATATCTTCTCATCACAGAGTTGTAGTAATCAATTTTATAAAAATAGCAAAAAAAATCGTAAAATCAAGACTCCTACATTGATCAATTTCTTCAAAAGTCACACATGTGTTGCATCATGAGGGGCAAATGATGCATCTTTCTTCAGAATATGAAAGAACACATGAAGTCGAGAAAGATTGGGTTCACGGCCGCGTGTACGAGAAAACAATCACAAAAGGTCACGTGATTTCTAGAGTTTTAAAACTTTGGCCCGGTACAGTTAATAGATTTATTTTTGGTTCTATATGCAAGCATACTTGGTTGGGTTTAAAAACACAGCAGAACTGACATCAATACTGGAAAGACTCTCACAGTGATCAAAAATCCATCTTGAGGGGATGTCTTCCCACAGTACTTTTTTTTTTTTTAATGTCCTGGGCCCTTTCTCCAAGAAAGAAAGACATAGCTATTATAATGCATTTGTCTCTGTCTTCTCTTTGCCTAGGCTGTGTCCATTTTTTGTCTTTAGGCAATTGCTAACTTGTCTTTCCTAAGATACCGACTCGAGCTTTCTAGATATTGATAATGTTGTTAAAACCCCTAAAATCATCTTAAATTTTAAAAGGACTTGTATTACCTGGAATATTTAAGAAATTTTCTACATGTATGGCATAATTTTAAAGAAAGACCAAAATTAAGGAAGCATTCTTTGGAGACAGTTGGCCTGATATTCAGAATCCCTCACCTCAGCCCAAAGAGTTAGCTACTAATACCTAAAGCCCTATGTAAATATGTCCATACCTTGACCCTTGGGACTCAAGAAACTTGTTTTATATGGCAATAACCATTTTGCTGAGCCTTTACTGAGATTTATAAGTGATATTTGGATGACACATTTTTGGATGGGATTGTTCATTGACCTGACCTAGTATCTAAACGAAACCTAGCACTCAGGTGGCACTTAACATTTTTTATAAGAGTTATATGACTTTCACTGACATTAAAGCAAAGACCACGCATATCATAACCTGAGCAACTGATTTGCTATTCTAGGAAATATATTAAGGCTGACCCGAGTTGCAACAGGCTTTCTGGTTTCAGAGTGGCGTTAAACCCAATATTAGCCTTTAATCTCCGAAACATTCTGACCCAACTGCATTCCATTTGTATTCCTCATTTCAGAAATAAGTCAACTTATAGAATGAATATTTTCATTTTTAATGAATCCTTTAGAAGTATGAATAAATTGCATAACATTAAGGATTCCACAGTCTCCCTCTGTAACTCTGTCAAAGAATGTGATGATTATTAAAGAATTAAAAAAAAAATTTAATGCCTAAGACTATCTGTACTTTACAGATGGAAATAATATGGGGCACAAATGCAAAACTTCAGTAATAATAAATAATAAATGTGTTTTCAACATAACTGTGGTATGCATCACTTATAAATGTCCATTCACTGTAAAAAAAATTGAAAATATGGAATAAATCTGTTTTTCTTCTGTGCATAAGTGAAAATTTTACATTGGAAATTTCTTTAGGGCTTACTATTTTTCTGTCCATTCAGCAGATCAAAGGCAAATGTGGATCATTATTAACTTTTAAAAAAATTTTAACTCATGACCCAAGTTGCTATTCATGTTGATGGATGGAAGACTAAAAAATGTTCTCACATTTCCCCTGGAAGTGAAGAAATCTTTCATTGCAAATTTCAGACATTTTTTTTTCTCACCTCAGATACAGATGCATACAATCTAAGCAGAACAAAATTATGATAATATTGATTATACTAAGAATGTCATCTGCAGCAATAATTGTATTGATTACTGCTTGTCGGTCCCATAGCACCTGTCCCTGGAGATATTAACCAAATGAAAAGGTAATAGAAATTCCGTTCTACTGGGTCCAACTACACAGTGTGATCCTTCGATAGAGTAACTTGGATCTATTCCCCTGGTCAGCCCACTGTGATGCTATATACAGCCCCTAGACAGTATTGACTGAAAGAAGAGGTCATCTTGGGTTTTTATGTTTGTTTGTTTTGTTACCTAGAGTTGAATTTTAACATTGCTCATTGTTTAGTTATATTCAAAACCAGATAACTTGCAAATTGACAGGTGCAATTCTCTATATCAGAACAATAAAAATGTTGAAGGAACAGGTGTTAATCTAAGTAAAGGGATCAGTCTCCCTAAAATCAGTTGTGATAATTTAGCTTTTCTTATAACCATCAGCAGAATTTTCAAAATGGTTTACTTGACAACATTTGAGGAGAAAATACATAAAGAGAGAAACATCATGATCCAATCAAACAACTGGGACTACTAAGGACATCAGTGTTCTGACTCTAGCCTTAAGATCCCTTATTCTGAGGTTCCCTGCCTACAAGACTATGGGACAGCAATACAGAGTTTGATATCCCTTTCAGATCTTTAATTCTGTGATTTTGTTTTGTCATTTTTCAAACTACATTGGCCCAGCTTATACCAAGTATCAATAAGTTCATACCATTACCTGAAGTTGCCATTCAGTTTTAGGAAAACAGTTTAGAAATTCTGATATTTTACCTATTTTATTCCTAATTCTTACACAGTAGTTCCCCCTTATCCACAGGGGATATGTTCCAAGATTCTCAATGGATGCCTGAAACTGCAGATAGTACCAACCCCTACAGGTGCTATGTTTTTTCCTACACATGCATCCCTGTGCTAAAGTTTAATTTATAAATTAGGCACAGGAAAGATTAACAGTAACGACTAAAAATTAAATAGAACAACTATAACAATATACTGTAGTAAAAGTTATGTGAATGCAGTCTCTCTCTCAAAATACCTTAATGTACCCATCCTTCTTGAGATAATACAATGCCTACATGTTGAGATGTCATGAGGTGAGTGATGTAGGCACTGTGACGCAGCGTTAGGCTGCTTTTGGCCTTCTTACAATACACATGAAGGAAGATCATTTACTTCCTGACTGTGGTTGACCACGAGTAACTGAAACCACAGAATATAAAACTACAGATAAGGGGGGTATTACTGTCCTATCAATAAAATGGCCATTTTTAAAGGGATGATGTTTTGCTAAAAATCACTTTGGGACACTTGGGGACACCTGGGTAGCTCAGTTGGTTAAGCGTCACACTTTGGCTCAGGTCATGATCTCATGGTTTGTGGGTTCGAGCCCTGCATCAGTCTCTGTGCTGACAGCTCAAAGCCTGGTGTCTGCTTCAGATTCTGTGTCTCCCTCTCTCTCTGCCTCTCCTCAGCTCATGCTCGCTCTCTCTCTCTCTCTCTCAAAAGTAAATAAACCTTAAAAAAAATTTTAACTCCTCTTTGCATAATTTTCTTTTAAATTATCGAATGGTATGTCTGGTCAGTTGAAGCCACGCAATGTTTTGCTTCATGGTGATGTTTCTGTTTGTATATTGTTCTTACTGGACTACAAACACTTCAGCATAATGATGATGATGATGATAAACACTGTTCCCATAAGAAGACAAGCGAGATGAGGGAGTTGAATGGCCCAAGTTCATGTTTTATTAATCCAGTTTATCAATATCTTTTATATCTGCATTATTTTACATGCATAACAAAATAACTGAAAACAGGCTCTGAATAAAGGAAGACAATATATATCACAAAGATCTACAGAAAAACAGAACTTATTTTCTCTGAAAATTTAGCAATATGGATTATGAGATTTGTGGAAAGAAAGTTTGCTCTGATTGCAGTTTTAATGATTATGGTGTCTAGTAACTGTAAAAAAAATATATATAGATAGATAGATAGATAGATATACATATATATATGGCACCGTTTGTTTTTATAAAATAAAATAAAGGGAGACAATATAAGTGAAAGATTAGCTGCAAATTTTGAACTCCATTAAGAAATAGAAACAGGTAGAGGCGCCTGGGTGGCTCAGTTGGTTAAGGGTCCGACTTTGGCTCAGGTCATGATCTCACAGTCCGTGAGTTCGAGCCCCACATCGGGATCTGTGCTGACAGCTCAGAGCCTGGAGCCTGCTTCCGATTCTGTGTCTCCCTCTCTTTCCCTGCCCCTCCCCTGCTCATGCTCTGTCTCTGTCTGTCTCTCAAAAATAAATAAACATTAAAAAAAGAAGACAAAAGTTACACAGATAAATACGAAATATGTAAAATGACTGTGTTCTTTAAATGCAGGTAAATTTAAAACTCTTTTTCATTTTTTGCTGCCAAATTCAATTCTGAAAGTCACATAACTAAAAGAAAGGGAAGGAATAACATACTATTGTTTTGAATTACTATGTCTCAAACTAGAGTTCTTTTCATTCGTTACTGTGTACACATGCATATGTAATTGTGTGTATTGTATTTCTAATTGTAAACAGTAAAACTTACATATAAGTAGGCACACATCATGGAGTTAAACAATGCCCCCCAAAACCATATTTTCTATTTCAAATTAGGTTATTTGCTGGTATTCAGCATACATCATCTGTTAGTTCTCAGTTTCAGGAGGCCAGAGGATATGATGCAGACATCTCTAAGTAATACATTGTCTGAAATTCTTAGATTTCTCTTACTAGAGAAGCCCAGGGTAATCCCAGTGCACTGACGGAAGAATGTGGCAAATACGCTCATGGGAACAGATTTGGGGGTTACTACAGCAGTGGTTTAGTAGAAGCTAGAGAATCCATATCCTCCACAGCACGATGGGCAGCCGCAGACATATCCGTGGCCTCCACGCCCACAGCCCAGTCTGTGGAAGTTACCACGTCCCCAGCCACAGCCCAGGCCACCATAGTAGCTGCTGCCATAGAAGCCCATGGTGAGAGGGGTGGTGAGTCGGTTTGCCATTCAAAGCAAAATCCTGAGTGTGAATGTCGAATATTCTACAGCTATGTTTACAACCCCCGAGCAGAAAGTGTGATAAAACCTGTGGCCATTCTTTTGTATCATTCCAAATTATTCATTCACTTGAGGCAACTCATTAATCTGTTTGCTGCCACAAAGAGAGGTGCACTCTCATTAAAATTTCTGAGCTTACTTAGCTGCCTCGTTAGAACACCCTTGAACTCATTACATTCTTTCTTGTTTAATGAGAAACAAAATCTGTCTTCAAAGTCACAAAACAAAAATTCCCTAAATAGAATTCATTACTAAACATATTGCATCATTCATATTTGATGGTGTTTTCTCATTGACTATTTTCTCATTTCCCATTTTCGTATCATTCTTTGGATACTTGTATCTTACTGCCATCTAGATTAAAAGACAATGATCACGCTTAAAATTCTTAAATCCATCAAATTCTCCAAATGCCAAATTTATTTCTCAAGTTGAATCCACACACACACATGCACAAACACACACGCACACACACATCAGCTTGCAAAACATCCTTTTTGTTCATCAACGTAGTAAAATTTATTTCAGAAACTGAGGGACCATCTTAGAGACCCAACTCACTTTTATAACCAATCTGTATGCGGTTCAAAAATATTCTCTTTACACATTGTTCATTTTTCCAGATTAGGTTATACCCAAAGTATTAGCTAAAAATGCAGACGATCTTGGCTCTATGCTTTACAATGATCATTTTTGCTCTTTACTTTTCTTTGTAATCCATGTATCAAACCTCTCCTTGAAGCCTCTCCTTAAATCTCATTCTGCATTCATCCCCAATTCATACTTGCCCCATTTGGTCTTTGGTTCTTATCCATTTTTTCCACTCAGTATTTCATCCCTCTACCCATAATCCATCACAATATTTTTGTCCTTAAATTTTCTGTACCAATTCTGGGTATCCCGCCTCCTATTTTCCCTTAGACAATCAGGAAGCATTTTCTTTTTGTATGCTATTACTTATTTATTAAAGTTTAAAATTTTTTAAGAATATATACTCTTAATATCATGTAATATTTTTAATAGAATCTCTTAAAATCCTGATTCCTTGAAAATCTCCAAGAATGAACAGGCAGTCATGAAATGACGGAGGCAAGAGACAAGAGAAGGCAAATGTCTAGTCCTCACAGGTTGCTCAGCTGACTCACTCTGTAAAGATAGTAAACCAAACCCCAAGTTTAAGTCCCACCTGAACGTGACCATATCTTGACTTGGGTCTTTAGCAATATATGTACCGTACATGCCATTAAACATGTTACTGAATATTTTGTTTCCTTCCGTTATTATTGTATTGGTTGTGTTCTGTTTTGAAATTTATAAGCAACATTTGATTTATTGACATATAATTGACATATAATATTATACTAGTTTCAGTAGACAACATAATAATTTGATATTTGTATATATTGAGAAATGAACATCACAGTGAGTCTAGATAACTTTCATCACCATACATAGTTGCAATTTTTTTTCTTGATAATTCTTAAGGTCTACTGTCTTAGAAAATTTTCAAATATGCAATATACACCTTATATTACATCTTTACAACTCATTTATTTAATAACTGGTTTTTATCTTTTGATCCCTTCACACATTTTTTCTAGCCCACCCCCAGCCCTTGCCTCTGGCAGCCGCCAATCTGTTTTCTGTATCTATAAGCTCAGTTTTTAGTTTTTGTATTTTTAGACTCTATGTATATGTGAGATAATACAGTATAGATCTTTCTCTGACTTATTTCACTTAGCATAATACCCTCAAGATCCATCCATGTTATTGTAAGCGACTAGATGTCCTTATTTTTATGGCTGGCTAATATTCCACCTAGCGTGTGTGTGTGTGTGTGTGTGTGTGTGTGTTATTCTTTCTTTATCCATTCATCCATCAATGTACACAGGTTGCCTCTATATCTTGACTGTTGTAAATAATGCCGTATTGAACATGGAGTTCATATAACTTCTTGACTTAGTGTTTTTGTAAAATTTTTGTCACATTTTATTTTGTTTTTGTTTTTTTAAGTTCATTTATTTTTGGAGAGAGAGAGAGCAGGAGAGGAGCAGAGAGAGAGGGAGAGCGAGAATCTCAACAGGTTCTGCACAGACAGCATGGACATGGGGCTTGAACTCATGAACCATAAGATCGTGACTTCAGCTGAAATCAAGAGTCAGATGCTTAACTGATTGAGCCACCCAGTCCCCCTGTAACATTTTTGATAATGTATTTTCCCAACTGGATTTGTTCATTGTTCTTATACACAAAAAATATTTGTTGAATTAATAAAAGAATGAATTCTGCCTTAGCAATTCTCTAAAATGGATTATGGATTAAAATGGCTTTCAAGTTTTAAAGGAATATTTAACCCAGTGTTTGCCTTGGCTATTAAATCCTTTTTCCTTCTTATGAAAATTTATTCCATTTCTACTTTTTGTTGTGGAAAAGTTCCAGAAATCTGGAAAATTTTTTAATTCTCAAGGAGTCATTTTGAAGCCAAACAATCACGAATAAATCTAGCAAGTTTAAGAATCTCATGAATGGTCAAGTAAATCTGGTAGATTTTTTGACTGTGTGATACTAATTTATGTTCTTATTTCCGAGGCAAATAACTGCGCGCACAAGAGATAAAACCAATATATTTCACAATTTTTTTTTATAAACTCAATGATGAAATGTACCCTTATTTATGTATTTTCAAAGAAGAGTGGTATATAATTGAGAACATAAAGTTGTGGAATAATACTGTGAAATATATGAATATATTTTATTTTTTTTTCTCCTGAGTTAAAAAATAGAAAAAATGGTAATATCCTCTGGATACTAGTTATCCTTGAAAACTGAGAAATTTATATTTTTTTGAGAGTTGTTGTTTGTTTTTCTCTGATGTTCAGTGGACTCAAAGACTTAGACAATTCTTTGTCATTCTCTTCTCAGGAACTTTCTACGAGAAGACAATGATGGTGTAAAAGTCAGATCCTGTGTTTATGTGTGCAATGATGAGGATGCATTCTTCCATTGGTCAAGTTATAGCTTTTATTTGGAAGGTAAGGGCACTTCTGTTATAAATTCAAAATGTATTTCCTTCACTCAAAAATATTAATGAAACCATGAAATAAGATATAATAATATATGATAATGTATTTGGCTAGGAGTGTCATACACAGTGTTTCTCAATCTAATAGTACAGATGACTGTCTTCACTGTTAGCCCTAGAGGGCATGTTTAAAGACTGTTACCTGATCAAGTGTGAAATAACAGAGTCATATAGCTGTATCTCATTTGCTTTGTACATGGAGAGTCTACAACACCCAGACTGGAGCAACTAAAAAGCTAGGTTATAACTGATGGCTGAGCAAACTTATCTTTAGGTAGACTGAATAAGTCTGTGCCTTTTGAAGGAAGACTTCCATCTCTTGAGAGAGAGAGACAGAGAGATGTATATAGATATAGGTGAAATCTAGATAAAACTAACACTGAAATTAAGAGTGTTAATTCTCTAAATCATAACCACAATATGTTGTAGAAATGGTGATTCTACCTAAGAAAGGTAATCCTTCTGCATATGCCATCAATGCAGCTGTGCTCATGGAAGCTCAGAGGACACTGTGACACCTGAACTCAGAAGACCTTGACCTTGGTCCTGATTTGGTCACTAGAGCCTACATAATTCTACAGAAGCCAGTTACTTTTCTGAGGGGTGTGTGTGTGTGTGTGTGTGTGTTTCTTTTTTTACTTGAAAGATAAGTTGCATGACCCTGCTGTCATTTAATGTCTTGATTTTGGCAACTTTATGACACTACTATTTGACTGAATCAAACATATTTGACCAATTTTGACACATTTAAACAAAATATCTTAATTTTATATTGTTCCCCGAACACATCGTTTGATTTTAGGAAAAAACATTGGTATTTCCTTATAGCTTCTTCTTAATTCATCAGTAAAATGTCTCTCTTCCTGCCCATTTTCATCAGGGACAATTCAGATTCATAAGAAGGCTCTGTGGATTCAGCTGTGTTGAGCATCAGCTTGAGCTGAAAAATAAATTCGTTCAAAATTATGTCTGGTTGTTTGTTTCCCTTATTGGATTGAAAAAATTCTTTTTTTAAATTTTTTTAATGTTTTATTTATTTTTGAGACAGAGAGAGACAAAGCATGAGCAGGGGAGGGACAGAGAGAGAGGGAGACACAGAATCCGAAGCAGGCTCCAGGCTCTGAGCTGTCAGCACATAGCCCGAGGCGGGGCCCGAACTCAGGAACCGTGAGATCAAGACCTGAGCCGCAGTCAGTCTCTTAACCGACTGAGCCACCCAGGCGCCCCTGGATTGAAACAATTCTTATGTCTGGTCATGAAGATGCAATGAGAATATAGGAAAGCTAACTAAAAATTTTAGTTAACATATTTTGAGTTAAATGACCTCACAGGAAAAACCTTGCCCCAATTCATTACTGAGTTATAGATATCAGCTGCTCGATGCAAATGTCAAATGATATAATGTGCAAAATAATACGACACATGGGGTGAAATCGTTCAAAATACAAAAATCCTTGGAAAGGTGGTTTACTTTCATAATGAGCCTAGTGATACGGTTTGATCTATTATCATTTGATTATGCTTAAAATAAAACAACCAAATAAATTTCTAAATAAATGGAATTATTATGCATTGTACTAAATTGAAAAATGTGAGTTGAATAACCTAAAACACATATATTTGATAAATAGATATGATGCTGTTATCGACTTAAATCTAAATATTATCTAAGTAAAAGCAAGAGATTGAAAAATATTAAATTGCTAACCTTTTGCAACATTTTTTTTCATTTTGGTCTAGAATTGTTAGTTTTTAAATTTAGCTGCATCCATGTTTGTGAAGTATATGAAAAAAAAAATTTTTTATTCTAAGCCAAGCTTCCCTCATTGACAATTTAGTGCAACTGTCCTTTCAGTCAGTCCCCTCTGAATCTTAGAGATTCTCAATGTGTACAGCAGGCAAAATCCAGTTGTCAGGCTCTATCGTTTCACACTTAATCGGGTAACAGTCCACAGTCTACTGACATGTCTTATAGGGCTAAAAATTAAAACAGCACATCACTTCCACATAACTGAGTTCCATGAACAAAACAAAAACCATATTTTGTTTTCAAATTTAACATTTTATTAGCAGGTGAACAGATAATCCAATGCGTTATAAGAGCAAAACAGAAGAAGATTCTAGAGTTATGTTGAAGATGTAGGCATTAATTGAAAAATTCAAAATTCTGAGAAGCCAAGTACTTTCGTGCAAATAATCCCACCGTGATATTGGAAGTTCATATACTGAACATCAATTTGGGGAAGTCCCTTATAATTTCAGATGTTGGTTTACTGGCACAGTCGTTTAGTAGAAGCCAGAGAACCCATATCCTCCATAACACAGTGGGAGGCAGCAGCCATATCTGTGGCTTCTCCAGCTCCAGCCACAGCCCAGTCCAGGGAAACTTCCACATCCCCAGCCACAACCATAGCCCGGGCCCACAAAGCCTCCGTAGCCGTAGCCCAGGCCTCCATAGTAGTTGCTGTGATGGTTCATGGTGTCGCGGGTGATGAGTTGTTTCTCTGTTCAATAGAAGATCTTGAGTGTGAATTTCAGCATGCGTAGAGTGATACACGCCCTGAGCAGACCAGGTGATAAAAACACATGCTACCTAGTTTTGTGTCATTCTGTGTGTTACCTGTCTGACACAATCCTGACATGAAGAGGCCCTCGAACTCATCAAAGTGTTTGAGCTTGCATTGCTATGTAGTCATGGTGCCCCTTAAACATACTGCATCCTTTTTATGAGAAAGGATCGCTGCACTTTCAAAGTCTGAACATCCCAGGCTAAATAAAATTCCTCATAACCAGACATATTGCATAACACAGTTGCTAGTGTTGTGTTTTAAAATTAAGGATTGCATCATCTCTGGCTTTCCTTGAATTGTCGTTCTTCACTTATAATTAAATGAAAGAAATTGGTTAAATTCAATTCGGCACAATTTTATATCCTTTTAAAGGCACCTAATACCTCATGGTAAAGTCTTTTTTCAAAGCCAAAGAAGAGAAACATTTGAAAGCCTGGGAGTATCCGTTCACCTGCTGTGAACATCAGTAGAGAAGTTCAGGAAAAAAAAAAGTTGAAAGAGAGTCGTCTTCGTTCTATTATTTTATAACATGGAACATCATACAAAATATTCTCTTTTTTGATTTTGCATACTAGCTTAGAAAATCAGTATTTGGGTTAACAACATGAAGTAATATTATTCAAATGTTAAAGGCAAATCAGAGTAATCAAAATGTATTTCATAAGCAGCATTAAAAAAATAAATTCAAAATTCCTTCTTTTCACATCCCGAGCCCCTTTCTTGCATATCATCTACCCAAAAATATAGATTACATCTGCCTCTCTGCCTCATAGACACCTTTTCCTCCCTTTCCACTAATCTATTATTTACCCTCTTATTCAATCAATTTTCCAGTATCACTTGCCTCAGTTCCTCTCAATTCCCGCTAAGGTCTGAGCAGTGAAATAAGGAAACATATACAATTTATTTTTGGCTTCCCTCCATTTTTATCCAATTTTTACCTAAATTCTTCTATATATATCTTCACTCTTACTATAATAGTTTTGTCCTTGTATTCTCTTTGTGTGTTTATTTTTTTTCTATTTCAGAAAACAGCTAACTTGTATCTGCTAAGATATGAAATGCTTATTAAGATCTTAGATGCTGAGAAAAAAAATGCCTAATTCTCCATGAAATTCAGTAAGAGGCTGTTAACATTTAGAAGGTCTTCAGGGGCGCCTGGGTGGCTCAGTCGGTTGAGCAACCGACTTTGGCTCAGGTCTTGATCTCATGGTTCCTGAGTTCGGGCCCCACATCGGGCTCTGTGCTGACAGCTCAGAGCCTGGAGCCTGCTTCAGATTCTGTGTCTCCCTCTCTCTCTGCCCCTCCCTCTTACACACTCAGTCTCTCTCTGCCTCTCAAAAATAAAGAAAACTAATAAAAAAATTTTTAAAAAAAGAAGGTCTTCAGAATCTCCAAAAATATAGGTATAAAAGACAGAGTGGAGAAAGCATGAAGCGAAGCAAAAAGTCCTTCAGCTTACTTGGAGAACTGAATCACCTATGTGCAAGGCTGATTCAAATCCTGGTTGAGTCCTGCCAGATACGCTCTTCAACTGAGCATCTAAATTCTTTTTCACCTTTCGTGGCATCAAATGCACTGTTCAGCTTTTGTGGAGCTTATAAGCAATTATCAGATGATGCATTTTCCCAGCTGGACTTGTTGACTGCTGTGCAAATACTAGCAGGAAGTAGAAAATCAATGAGGAAGAGTCAAATGGATGAATGCACTCTAGGGTTCTTATAGGTAAGGATCATGCCTTCTGCAGACATGGGTATCTCTATGAATGTATCTGAGGATTTAAAGGAAGAACCGGCTCAAATAGTTTTCTTAGTTTAGAGAAGCTCATAAGCCATCATTTCATTTGCTTTTTGTTGTTGTTGTTTAAAGCATATTGTAAAATACTCAAATCTTAACTGTACAAATTAGTGATATTTTGCTTTAATTCACAGACTACCTAGATCGATTACACCCAAGCTGCCCAGATTTTCTCTTGACCCACCAGTTAGTATTCCTGCCTAGAAGTTTGCCTGTTTTGGATGTCATATGAATGAAATCATAAAGTATACCAGCACTTTTCTCCCCTGAAATACTTTGTACATCACTGTCTCTGTGAGATAGATGCATCTTTGTTGTTGCATGTAACGTTAGTTTTGTTGTTTTCATTGCTGCAAAGTAGCCCATTGTATAACTAGAGCACAATTTATTTACTATTTTGCTCCGGTAAATCTATATTTGAGTAGTTTCTCTTCCTTCCTTCCTCCCTTCCTCCCTTCCTTCCTCCCTTCCTTCCTTCCTTCCTTCCTTTCCTTCCCTCCTTCCCTCCCTCCCTCCTTTCTTTCTTTCCTTCTTTCTTTCTTTCTTTCTTTCTTTCTTTCTTTCTTTCATATGAATCAAGTCTCTATGTACCTTCTAATAGAGACCTTTTTTGTAGACCTAAGCATTCCTTTACTTTGGGTATACACAGGAAACACGTTGCCAATTTATACTATATATATTTAGCTTCAGTAGATTCTGCCCAAGATTTTCCAATACAGTTGCTAAATTTACTGTACCACCAGCAATCTATGACAGTCCCAGATTTTCCACATCCTTACCCACATTGACCGTTTCAGAGTCTTAATCTGATCATCCTTAGGGTCCATAGTGTTATCTGAATATTAGTTTAAATTGGTTTTGCTTGATCAATAATGACACTGGGAATTTAACATATCTTTACAAGCCACTTAGATATCCTTTCTTTTGAAATGCCTGTTCAGTATTTTGTCCATTTTTAACTGGGCTTATTTAATATTAATCTATTAATCAATATTTGATAATTGATTAGTGGGAACTCTTTACATTTTGGGGTAGTGGCATTTTATCAAACTTACACATTAAAATTATTTTCACCTGGTTTGTGGCTTGCATTTTTCTAGTTTACATTCTGTTTATAAAAGAACACAATGTTGTAATATAACGATGTCTAATTTAGTCATCTTTTTCTTTTATGTCTAATGCTTTGGGTTCCAATTACATTTTTTACTACATCACACATTGTTATTTAATTCTTTCTGTCTGCCTTCTTCAGAACTTGTTCCGTTTTCATTGATCATTCTAAACACGAAAAACAGTCAATAACTTGAATATCTCATTCTCATTAAGTCAAGCTGAGGCTATAAAATTACAAATAAATCAGACAGGTTTCAGTGTGTCAGACTTTGCCCATTTGACCCTGCCAGATGTGCATCAGTTGTGTGATGTGTTGTTCCCAACATAAGCAATAGCTTTTCCCTGGAAATAAAGATGTGCTGGAGAATTTCCCTAACTCCAGCACAGACCCATAAAGGCAGTCATTTCAAATTCTAATAATATAATATTATACTAGGAATGTCAAATACCTGCTCCAAGCCATGGTATGGATTTTTCTTCTTTAGAACTACAGAAGGCCTTTGTTCAAATTCTGGAGAATTACTATTAACCATTAAGAAAATAGAATAGTTCTTGAACCCTGTCACGCTAAGTAGCATAGTCATCCAGTGGAGTCACCAAGCTATTACTTTCTCTGATCTGGCCAATCTAAAGCTAATATAATATGACTGGGTTGACTAAAAGGTTAGGTCTTACCATCTGAATCTGACTGAACAAATGTACTTTTGTGTTTAGCAAACAAGTCTGAGTCTTTCAAAATCCATCCTTAATATCAGAAATAGCATTTGAACTTGACACTGCTTGCTAGTTAATTTTTTTCAGATCCAGATAAACCAGAAATTAATAGGTTCAAGATTCGAAATCAAAACTAACACCACTGAGCAAAATTAGGTGGCTATTGTGGAAAGCGGATTAATCCTCATAAACTCTGTGTTTATATTGCTATGATCATTGCAGGGACCGATAACCAGGAGTTTAGGACTGTTTCTCTGAAAGGACACAAGAAGAGAAGCACACTGTGAAAGGGAAAATCAGAATTGAGTTAAATAAATAAATAAGATAAGCCATAGCTTCCATTTTAAGTGAGGATAATTTATTGCAAAGGAAACAGGGAAATTCCACAGTTACAAAAGTGAAAATAGGGGGCACCCAGAGACATGAAGCAGGCAAAGAGAAGATGATAATTATTCCTAGACTCTAAGATGCTAAATCCGTTGATCTTGGCTTGGTCCCAGCTGATACTGTTCGGTTCGAATTTTGGTTGATTTGAGTTATGAACCTGTAGCCTCAGATGTTCGAATTCCAGGGCAGGGTCTCAGTAGAAGCTAGAGAACCCATATCCGCTGTAGCACAGTGGGCGGCAGGAGCCATGTCTGAGGCCTCCCCAGCCCCAGCCACAGCCCAGTCTGCGGAAGCTGCCACATCCCCAGCCAGAGCCCCAGCCCAGGCCACCGAAGCCTCCACAGCCGCAGCCCAGGCCTCCATAGTAGTTGCCGTAGTATCTCATGGTGTCAAGGGTGTTGAGTTGGGTTTGCTATTCAAGGCAAGATCCTGAGTGTGAATGTCAGCATGGATGGAGGGAGGCTTATATACCTTGGTCAGAGCATGTGATAAATCACGTGTGTACCCTCCTTTTGTGTCATTTTTCTAATTGCCTCCCTGACAACAATGTATTCATTCATTGTCCCCTGACACAGGGAGAGGCCCTAACACTCAATTAAAATGTTTGAGATCGCTTTGGTGCCTCGTCAGGGTGGCCTCTAAATGTTATTGCATCACTTTATCAAATTATGTTCCATACTTTAGACATACGTAATTTTATTTGTCAATTATACCTCCAGAAAGCTGGCACAAAAAGTTATGGGATCACTTCATATGAAGGAATGAAGTATCTTCAACGGCAGGATATATCAGACCCCAAATAGAATTCTTCATAGGTAGCATGCCAATCATATTTCATGGCGTTGTGTTTTTCATTGAAATATTTCTTCATGTCTGGTTTTCTTTAGATTTCTATGCTTCATCTCCAAATTACATCAAAGAAATGGGTCAAATTCAAAGCTCTACAATCTATCATATTCTTTCAAAGCATCTTATTCCTCAGTCTAAAAAAGTGAGGTGTTTATCTCTTTCAGTGCTGAGGAATGTAAACATTTGAGAGCCAAGAACAATCAGTCTGACTGTTGTAATACCTGTAAGGAATTCTAGAAAAATAAAATAAATAAAGGATCTACTTTTTTTTCTGTAAGTTTTAGAACGCTGGCCATCACTGCTGACCTACTTTATAGTTCTCACATTTGAAAACTAAAAACCGTTTTTGCTTGCTACAATTGATGAATCAATATCGATATATAATCATTAACTAAAATGCATAGTTTAAATTTCATTCTTTGTGTTGTACAGTTCCATGGGCTTTGGCAAGCGTGGGATAAAATTGTTCAGAAACCGAAGGGAAAACACGGTAATCAAAAATTTATTTCAGAGTAGCTTTAAAAGCTGATTAAAAGTTATCCTCCCAAATCCTAACCCTCTTCTCTTAGACATCTCTCCAAATTGCCTCCCAAAATACAGATTATATCTCCTCTCTATTTTTACATTCACTGTTTCCTCCCATTGACTCGCCCATATATCTAATATACAATCTCCTTTTTTTAATTAATGCACTATTTTTAGTGCAGTTTTAAGTTTACAGAAATATTGAGCATGAAGTACAGAGTTTCTACAGTCTCCACACATTTCCCCCTATTATGAAACATCTTGAATTAGTATGGCGTGTTAATTACACTGTCTTCATAGCTTTTCCTTTGCCAGAATGTCATTGTTGGAGTCATATAGTATGTAGCTTTTTCACATGGACTTCCTTCACTTAGCAATAAGCTTTTATGATTCCTCCATACCCTTGTGGCTTGAAAGCTCATTTCTTTTTATCACTGGATAATATTCTATATTTTCTGGAGGTACCACAATTTGTTTATCTCTTCCTCTACTGAGGGAGTGTTGATTGCTTTCAAGTTTGGGCAATTAAGAATAAAACTTCTATACACATTTTTGTTCAGGTCGTTTTGTGTGAACATAAGTTTTCAACTCATGTGGGTGAAGACGGGGAGAGTTAGTGCTGGATCTTATGCATAAGACTCTGTTTAGCTTTGTACAAAACTGCTAGACGGTCTTCCAAAGTGGCTGTACCATTTTGCATTTGATCAGCAATAAATGAGAGTTCCCATTTCTCCACAACCATGCCAGCATTTTGTTGTCCGTGTTTTGAATTTTAGCCATTCTAATAGGTATGTTACAACCTCTTTTAGAATATCATCCAGGTTCTGTCCCCCATTAACCATTAGGCTACAGTAGCTGCACAATATTGCAAAGTATGTAAAATTTCTCTTTGCCACCCATCATTCAGTCTATAGTCAGTCCCTTCTCTTCCTTCCTTTTGTATCTTTACTTTCAAAATAACAGTTTTCCATTTATGTGCCTTTTGCCTATTCTGTGTGTGTGTGTGTGTGTGTGTGTGTGTGTGTGTGTTTTCTTCTCAGGAAATACCATACTACACTCTACTAAGATGTCAAATGTATGTTGCTAAGATTTCACTATTTAAAAGATAATCCAAATCAAAGGGCTCAGTCAAATTCAATAAGATAACATTATACATGGGCAATGTCTTCAGAATCTCCAAAATGTAGATATAATGTTAAAGGATAAAAGGTAGAAGAAAGAAAATTGTGAGCAAAAGTTCCTTCTGTGGTGCCCTTAATTTTAGACTTTGTCTTTAAGTTCTTGAGAATTTTATATGACCTCAAATATAGTGCTCAGGTTTTCCTCATTTTATACGTAATTTTCAAATAATGCAATTTCCCAACTGGATTTGATTATGTCTCTTTAACATCTACTATGTAATAACAATTAAAAAAACAGGGGTGCCTGGGTGGCTCAGTTGGTTAAGCGTCTGACTTTGGCTGAAGTCATGATCTCACGGTCCATGAGTTTGAGCCCCGAGTCAGGTTCTGTGCTGACAGCTCAAAACCTGGAGCCTGCTTTGGATTCTGTGTCTCCGTTTCTCTCTCTGCCCCTTCCCTACTCTCTTTCTTTCTCTCAAAAATAAATACATGTTAAAATATTAACAAAAAATAATAATAAAAGTAAATAAATAAGTAAATGTTGAAAGAATGAATGAATTCTAAGGTCTGTAAAAATAAACACCATGTTTCTCACACGTATGCAGTCAACTCTCTGACTGCATCTTAACAATAGGGATTTAAAATAGGAATAAGTTCTGGGGCGCCTGAGTGGCTCAGTTGGTTAAGGGTCTGACTTCGGCTTGGGTCATGATCTCACAGTTCATGAGTTCAAGCCCCGCGTCAGGTTCTGTGCTGACAACTCAGAGCCTGGAGCCTGCTTCAGATTCCATCTCTCTCTGTCTCTCTCTGCTTGTCCCCCGCTCACCCTCTGTCTCTCTCTCAAAAATAAATAAGTACTAAAAAATTTGAGAAAAAAATAAAATAAAATAGAAATAATTTCAAACGGCATTCTGTCTTTAGAGCAATGTATAACCATCCTTTCATTTGCATTGTTTTTCAAGCATAATAATGAATTATAAATTATATACAAATTTAGGCATAAAATCTAATGAATCCTTGGGGCACCTGGGTGGTTCAGTCGGTTAAACATCCAACTCTTGATTTCAGTTCAGGTCATGATCTCACAACATTCGTGAGTTGGAGTCCCGAATCAGGCTCTGCCCTGACAGGGTGGAGCTTGGTATTCTCTCTCTCCCTCTCTCTGCCCCTCCCCTGCTCTCTCTCTCTCTCTGTCTCCCTCTCTCTCTCAAAAATAAATAAACACTTAAAAATTTTGATGAATTATTGCAAATGTGCATACACTTCCTATATCAAGCATACCTTAATGCCTAAAATGTTTCTATTATTACTTTTTGGTCAATATCACACTATAAAAATAACCATCCTTCTAGATTTTGACAAGAGCTTCAGTAGATCTTATCAATAATTTCCCAAAACTGTTGTTAGGTTTATAGTCACACCAGCAATGTAAGATTTTCAGTTGCTTTACATCTTTGGCAATACTTGTCAAGCTATTTAATTTGATCATTCTTGTGGGCATGTAATAATATCTGAGTATTGTTTTAATTTGTTTTTTTGATCTGACAATTAATAATATTGGGTGCCATTAGGTATGCTTTTTGATCATTTAGATATCCTCTTTTGTGAAGTTTCCAAGTATTTTCTTCATTTTTAGTTCAGTTTATAATATTTTAGTGTTGACTTGTAAGAGCTCTTTGCAGACTTGAATACTGACATCTTGTCAGATCTATGTTCTGGAATATTTTCTTCCTGTATATACCTTATTTTTTTAACTTTAACATGATGTCTATATATGAAGAGAATTTCTTAATGTAATGGGTATGGTATGTTAACTTTTTTAAATGTTTATTTATTTTGAGAGAGAGGTTGTGTGAGCGGGGGAAGGGGCAGAGAGAGAGGGAGAGAGAGAATCCAAGCAGGCTCCGTGCTGTCAGTGCAGAGCCAGATGCAAGGATCCGTCTCACAAACCACGAGATCATAACCTAAGCCAAAGTTGAGAGTTGGATGCTTAACCAGCTGAGCCACCCAGGAGCCCCTGATGCATTAATTTTTAAAAATCTTATGTTTTATGCATTTTCGTGTCTTAATTAAGAACGTTTTGGCTGCCTCACACTTATTTAATTCCTTTGCTCTCTTCAGAATTTGTTCCATTTTTATTGTTCATCCTAAAGTAAAAGACAGTTGTAATTTGAATATTTCATTCTCATGAAGTCATTGGAAGCCATAACAACACAAATAAATCAGACAAGCTTAATGCTGTCACACTCTGCCTATTGGATCAGATAGCTCTCTCAGTTGTGCAGCTGATGATCCTGTGATGGATTTCTTCTGGACCAAGTGACAGCTTTCCCTGGAAGGAAATGTGTTCTAAAGTTTTTCTCTTAATTCTAACACAAAGCAATGCAATCTAACAATAAGAGGTATGCTAATATGCAAAAGCTGCATTATACTAAGAGAGTTAGTTTCTCTGATTAGTTATTGATTTTTTTCTTTAGCTATATAAAGTTTTTTTCAGACTATGATATGATTATCCAGTTAGGGGGGAAATAGTTTCACGTGAAATTATGTTTCACTCAGTGAAACTAAAGCATACAGTCCTCCAATGGTGACCCTAAAATATATTTACCTTGATCTATACACAGTGACGCTCCAACACATCTCCTGAATTCACTGAAAGGATACAATCTGGCTGAGCAAATTCATCCATATATTCAGTAAATAAGTCTGAGGTTTTCAAATGCATTATAATAAGTTTTTTAAGGAGAGTTTCGATTTTGCCCTATTACTAGTTGTTTTTACTTTGATACAGCTAAATTAGAAACTGATAGTTCAATCATATGATATTTGTGTTTCTGTGCCTGACTCATTTTGCTTAACATAATACAGTCTAGTTCCATCCACATGGCTGCAAATGGCAAGATTTCATTCCTTTTGATGGCTGAGTGACATTCCTTTGTATTTATATACTGCATTTTCTTTATCCTTTCATCAGTCAATGGACATTTGGGCCCTGATTTCACTCGTAAGTGGAATTTAAGAAACAAAATAGATGGACATAGGAGAAGGGAAGGAAAAATAAAAATGGCAAAACAGAGAGGGAAGTAAACCATAAGAGACTCTTAAACACAGAGAACAAACTGAGGGTTGCTGGAGGAGAAGTGGGTGGGGGTTTGGGCTAAATGGGTGATGGGCATTAAGGAGGACACTTGTTGGGATGAGCATTGGGTGTCATATGCAAGGGATGAACCACTGCGTTCTACTCCTAAAACCAATACTACACCGTATGTTAACTAACTTGAATTTAAATAAATAAATTTTAAAAAAGAGAAATTGGTAGTTCAAGATTCTACATCAGAAATTTACAAATCAAAATAAATGGGTGTGGTCAATCAGCTGTGATAATTAAGCTCTTTAAAGATGCATGACCAGAACAAGATGCTTTATTTGAGAGCCCTCAGGAAGGGAAGTATTCGATCTATGTGAGAGTAGGCACGGCAAAGTAGACTGCCTGGTGTTCAGTGACATTTGTTCTAGTCTTAGGTTCTATTTCTTATGCCATTCTTGATCCTTAGCAATCCATTTCACTTTTTGGAGTCCTTTCCCATCCAAGATGGCATTACGGTGAGCTTTTTAGGGATCCTACCAGCTTTAAAAATCTACTGGTTTTATTGAATTTGGTTAACTCAAACAAGGATATTCACTTTTTTTTACTACTTATATATATAAAATTGGAGAGGGGGGAGAGAAATGATGATATTATTATGTCTTTTTCATAGGCAAGTATTTATTTGAATTACTAACAAGAAATGTCTCACTCTTCGAAGGTCAACGTTACAAGACACTTGCTATAATGCATAAAGTTGAGGTCAGTCACAGCTTTACTACAGATTACTTTACAAGTGATGACAGTGATTTTTAAGTTTCCATGATGAATAACAAAATATTTCAAGGTACAGAAAATATTGAAGAATAATACCTTGCCCCACCATGGAGGACCATGAGGAAAATAAGATAGAGCTCCACAAAAAAATGTTTATTTTCACTGTATATTTAAAGATATATTTTATTCTATCACTGTTTTTTTTTTCTTATAACTAAAAGGGCTAAATAAAAATAAGTTAAACTAAACAAAAAACTAGTTATTTTTCACATCGGCCTTACTTTAGCCATGAAAATATGTAAAGTTAATAGTTCAGTACTAAGTTTAAGTACCAGTGTTGTCTAACTAAAAGCTTTGGATAAGATGTGGTGTAGTGTTACAAGGAAAAAATCCTCATTTCAACTGAGTATTATGGTTTGCACATATCTATCTAGCCATATCTAGCCATATGGGTAAAAGATGTATTATATATATAAGATATATAATACATATATATATTATATATATTACATATATTATATATACATAATATATCTTATAACTTGGGCTTTTCAGGAAGTACTTTATTTCTTCATTGTCAATTGTGTGCATTTACAAATAATCACCTTGATATTTTGAGCTCCATGTATTCTGTTTTAACTTAGGATAATTTATTGCAAAAGGAATAGAAAAATCCCACAGTTATGAAAGCACAAATAAAGGCCAGCAGGAGGCATGAAAGAGACCATTACAAAATGATAAACATTCCTAACATCATAGATGCTAAATGTTTTTGATCTTGGGTAAGTCCTAGATGATCTTGTTTGGTTTGGTGATTGTAGTCAAATTTGGATAGTCCTTCTATGGCCTCAGATGGTGGGCTCCGGGGCCAGGATTTTAGTAGAAACCAGACAATCCGTATCCTCTGTAGCTTGATGCGGGGCAGCAGCCATATCTGTAGCCTCCCCTGGCTACATCCCCAGCCACAGCCACAGCCCAGCCCACTGAAGCCCTCACAGCGGCAGCCCAGGCCTCCATAGTAGCTCATGGCACCAGGACGGTAAATTTGGTTTGTTGTTCAAGGCAAGATCCCGAGTGTGAATGTCGGCGTACCTAAAGGGGTGCTTATATACTCTGAGCAGAACATACGAAAAATCACACGTGTAACCTTCCTTTGTGTCTTGCTGTGTACTATCTATAATATTATAGCTCACAATTCTTCCATCCCCTGACACACAGAGAGGCCCTGATTCTCATTAAAATACTTCCGCTTACTTAGCTTCTCATTTAGAATGTCCTTGAGCCTTGCTGTTTTGCTTTTATGGGAAGAAATGGCTGACTCCTCAAAATTTGTACATTCCCAACCCCAAATTGAATTACTTATTACCAGGTGCATTACATCATTCACATTTGATGTCATCCCTTTCGTAATTAAACATTTTGTCTGTTCTGTCATCTCCCAGATGGATGTATCCATCTTCAACTAAGTTCAGGGATATTTGTTCAATTTACGGCTGTTAAATCAATATTTTTCAAAAAGCAAATTTATTTATCAAGGCAAGCACTGAAGAAAGAGCCTCTGTACGGAAAACATTTTTAAAAAGAAGGTACATGTGGATTTTTAGCATTTTAATTATAATAATCTTTATAATATTTTTGGCTTTGAGCACTAGTTTCAGAACCTTTTGCTTGCAAAACATGGAACAATTAATTTCAGAAACTGAGGGCACAAAGTCCACCTCAAGTGCAGGCTTATCAGAGTAGAAGTTTAATTTCCATTTCAAATCCTAAAAATCCCCTCCATAATTGATGCTTTTCAAAGCCTTACTAAAACTGTAGATTGCCTCTGCCTCTATGTTTTTGCACACACCAATCTCTTCCTTTCATTACCCTACTTTAGTAATTCATATATGATCTTTATTGCCCTTCTCATTTTAGCTTTTATTCTTCTTCCCTTCCTCTCAAAACCTACTAGGAACTACCAGTTAAAATCTTAAAGTTTACTATATTTCCCCCCCCACCCCAGGCTTATATTGGCTTAGTCTAGTAAATAGTTCTTTTCATGTCCTTTTCACATCCTCCGTAATATCTTTCCCTTTGTTTATATGTCTATTATCTTTTTTTTTATTTTTTTAAGTTTATTTATCCTGAGAGAGAGAGAATGAACAGGGAAGGGAAAGAAAGAGGGAGAGAGCATCCGAAGCAGGCTCCAGTCCGTCAGTGAGGAGCCCAACATGAAGCTTGATCTCACCAACCATGAGATCATGACCTGAGCTGAAACTAAGAGTCAGAAGCTTAACCAACTGAGCCACCCAGATGCCCTGTATAAGTCTATTCTTTACCCATTTATGCTCAGGCAATGTCTAACTACTTTGTACTACCTTGTAAATTGCTCATTAAGGTCTCATTTAAAAAATTAAAAAAAAAAAAACACAATAACTCAGGGCCTTCTGAATGCTAAAAGAGGATTTTAAGAATGAAGCTATCTTCAAAGTTTTCAAAGTGAAGACACAGTGGTGAAATGAAACAGAATACACTTAACTAATCTCCATGTAGCTCCTGTCTCTTGATTTTTTTTAATGTTTTTTAATTTAGTTTTGAGACAGAGAGAGACAGAGGATGAGTGGGGGAGGGGGAGAGATGGAGAGGGAGACACAGAATCTGAAGCAGGCTCCAGGCCCTGAGCTGTCAGCACAGAGCCTGACGCGGGGCTCGAACTCACCGAGTGTGAGATCATGCCCTGAGCTGAAGTTGGACGCTTAACTGACTGAGCCACCCAGGCACCCCTCCTGTCTCTTGATTTGGGTCAGTAATATTTTTAATTTACATGATTTTGAGTAAGTGGTTGAATTTTTATGACATTCCAAGTATTTTATCAAAGGTGAATTTCCACAAATGAGTGTTTCAACCCTAAACAGCAGAATAGGGAATTAAACACTATTTATAGAACTCAGGAAGAAATTGTAAGTAAATTATAAGAAATTGATAATTAACTATCATGGTTACCACAATCTGTGCAACTCTCTGACTACACCTTAGCAAGCTACCTTTTGAACGCCAAAATATGGTTCAATATGTCATAGCCCAACATATCCCATGTCTCTTTTTTCCAAACATTGTTCCATTGTTTCTTATCCTAAACTAGAAACAGTTGATAAGCTGAATTTTTCATTCTAAGTCTTTTCAAATACATGGCATCACAAATAACTCAGACCGGATTAAATATATTACGTTGTGTCCATATAACTCAGCCACATCACGCGAAAGTGATTAATGGCTAATTTTTGTTCATTTGGATTTGAAAGAGATGTATCCACCTAAGATAAAACACTAAACAAGATATAAATGAAAAACCTCACTAGTCAAATAAATAAAAGAAGTTCCAAGGAATAAAATGTGATAGTTTTACACAAGACCAATTTTACCGCTAATAAGCAGCAGGATATTGACACTCAAATATTGTAGTATTAGTATATTATATTAATTAATATTATATTTGTCTTGTTTTTTTACTAAGTGAAAAAAATAATAAAAACAAAAGTATCCATTGGAAAATGAAGAATATATATTCCTTTGTAGAAGTATTGATTTATGTTCAGTTGTTAGACACAATGTAAACGATTTTTTCTTCTTTTCACTTTTAGGAAGTTTCCTTTGAAATGGATGTTAAATAACACTATAATAATGGGTAGAAAAGAATGAAATGCATTTTCCCTTGGGATAAATAATAGTCTTTACATATATATAAAGGAAACTTTTGTTATAAATTCCAAAGGTTGTCCTGTAACTGAGACACAAATCAATAAAATATGAAAATGTAGGTCACAGAAATATACTATATTATACTAGGAATGTCACATAGATTTTTTTTCTCATTTTCATTATAATGATAATTATTTTTCTTTGTAACTTTGGAACACCTTCCTCAGGCTATAAAGGTAGTGACCTGTGTGAGAATAGAATCGTTTCAAATGAAATTTAGTTATATGTGTAAAAATTCTGTAAAGACATGACTAAAATGTATCTCCAACATCCTCTCCTGTGAAAGTACAACATTTGACAGGACAAGTGATAGGAGCTGGCTGATTTTATTTTTTTTCTCTCTTCAAGTTGCATAAACAAATCCAAATCTTTCTAATAAAAAGCCACGATCTTGAGAAATGAGTTTTAACACTGTTCATTCTTCATTTGCCTTGCAGTACAACCAAATTAGAAATTGAGAAGTCAATTATATACAATGAAATAAAATTTCCACAATAAAAATGTAAAAGAAAACACAATAAGAGGTAGTTAATCTAACAGAGGGAGCCATTTCCCATAAACTCAGTTATAAAATTGTAGCTGTTCATAGGGCAAGAAGTTTCCAGATGGTATTCAAATTTGTAAAAATACAATGAAAGTGAGTCAGCATGATGGGGCAGATCACCAGGATTCAGTGAACTGGTTTGTGATCTTGGTTCTGACAATTGTGGTATTGGTGACTCCAGGTTTCACTTAACCATCTGGAGTTTGGGCACCTGAACTATAAGGGGCAGCACAACATCTTTCAGTCTATGTCAGCTCTCACTTCTGCAGTGGCCCTTGTATTATTGGAGGTCTCCAACTCAAACAGTAATAAAAGCTTTACTTGGTTCCATTACCTGAATATGCCATTCAAATTTGAAAAGGTAATCTATTTCTATTACCTCTTTTATATACTCTATTATGTAAAATACCAACAATAAAATTCTTGCTTTTGGTGAGTGGTTATTGATTGGAAATCCACTTTTCAATCTTTTGGGGGCGCCTGGGCGGTTCAGTTGATTAAGCATCCGATTTTTGATTTTGGCTGAAGTCAGGGGATTCATTCAGCTCTACGTCATGCTCCACATTCCACAACATGGAATGTGACTGGGATTTCTCTCCCTCTCTCTCTCTGCTCCTCCCCACCCCTCAAAATAAAATAAATAAATAAAATAAAAATAAAAATAAAAATAAAATAAACCCTCAAAATAAATATAAATAAATAAATAAATAAATAAACATTTAAAAAAATCCTTTGGATGAGTGATGGCTCTAACCAAGTAAAGCTACAGAGTAATTTATTTTCTGGTTGTATATAGGTGTTTGCATTTCATATACAGTTGCAAAAGGCTTTAATGCCATGATAATGATGATGGCAAAAGTAGAAAAGAGTATCATTGCATGCTACAGAGGAACAGTGAGATAATAAAAATCTAAACCAATTAATATGCTTGATTCTACATATATTTTAATTAACTTATTTGAAATAGATTTATAAAATAACTGTTTATAAAATAACTTTTCATGAGAATGTCAAGTAGGGGAAATAGAGAAAAATACTATATATGATCAAGAAATTCATTTAAAACAAACGCTTTTCTTGCCTAGAAGTTCAGAGAAATATTTTGATCTATCACTCTTCTTTTCTTACCATAAAAAGCTAAATAAGGACAAATTTTCAAAGAAGGATAAATTTATTTATTTTGGACTGCATTGATAAATGGAATTGTACAAAATGTTAAACAATATAAATTCTTTTTTATTTATTACAATAAATACATAGTTCAAAATTGTTAGACTTGATTTTTTATTCTTATTGAATTTAAATCTAAGCATTATCTAATTAAAATAAAGAAAAAATCAATGGATATTTGAGAACTTATTCATTTCAGTCTAAATTGAATGTTCTTTTTATATGTCTGTGAAATATTTAATACAAAAGAAAGTACATTGAAACCTTTGAAGGTTGTGTAGTCTCTACGCTTAGTTACATGTATAATTGAAAATAAAGAATTAAACAAAAGCTGCATTTATGTTTCAAATTAAGAGACTTTATTAAAGAAATCAAGGAGACAGAGACAAATTTGTGTAATTATAAATGTACTGAAAACTTTAGGTGCTAATTATTTTGAATAAATGGACCCACGCAGTCTTCATTGATCCAGAGGTTGAAATCAGATTCAGCAAGTCCACTCATGGAACAATATATAGACTCATGAAGAAGAATTTTAATAGAATCCAGAGAATCCATATCCCTCTAGCACAATGGGCAGTAGCAGACATATCTGTCGCCTCCCCAGCCACCGCCACAGCCCAGATCTCCAGAGTAGCTGCCATAATACCTTATGGTGTCAAGAGTTAAAGGCTTGGTTTGTTCTCAAATGTGTGCTTCTTGACTATGAATCTTCACATCTGCTCAGAGGCTTTTATGTCCTAAATTTTATGGATCTGGTAAATCATCCAAACACACCTCATTTTCCTTCCTCAGAAGAAATTTCATGAAACAAGTATTTTTGGCACTTTTGTTTAATATGCATGGAATAATCTTCCATCCCGGTAAAAATTTTAAGTTGATCTTTAGCTCAGTTAGCTCAATTCCTTTTATTCAATTATGTTTATAATGAGAAATATTCATTTGCAATTTCAAAGACTATTCCTACATCAGGACTTGCATAAACTCCACCTCATTTAGATTTCTGAGGGTCTCTACAGCTCAGTCAAGTGACTATCTGACAGTTGCATCAAGATGACACTACTTTACCACATATGCTCTCTATTTTTTCATGGTGATGACCACATGTTATTATTTGAGCTACACAGGGCACTAATGTTATTCTTAAATCCATGCCCTATTTGAAACTGTAGTCACTTAGACATCAAATACCTAAAAATACTGAGATACAAACAAATTTTACCTGATTTTGTGTGGTTCAGGGCCAACATAGAACCAATTCTGTTGACAGTGTCTCATTAGACATATTCCTTAATTTTTAACACACGATAGTTAAAATCTTGTTGCTTCCTTAAAGAAGGCACGTCCAGACCTGAAAAAGGACAGAGAGAAGAAGAGGAGAGAGAATATAACAAATAATGTTCCTTTTTTCTCTATGTTTAATTCTAGTCAAAACTGATGGAGCCTCAGTTTAAATAAATGTCAATAATCCTTTACAATTATGATCTGAAAGAGGTGCAGAAGGCATTCTGGCAATTTAGGTCTTCTTTCTGGGATCCAGGATTATAGTATTATGCTAGAATAAATACATAGCTCTATTGATCTTCTTGTGCAGGAAGTGAGAGGAGAAACAAAAATGTAGACAATGTGAGTCAGAGTGATTTCTCTCAGAGATTAATCTAAGGATATCTTTAACATTGTGTATGTGTTCTTAAAATTTGGATACTCATTTTAACTCCATCACCCCAAATGATGAGAAAATTAAAGAATTATTTGCTAATGGTTTCCACATAATACTAATTGGATATTTGATATTCTACTGCCTAATATCCATGTTTCATTTTTTAAAACCTGTTATTTAATGACTAAGGGCATAGATAAAGTTCTTTTGAGAAGAGATTACCACATAGCTCTAAGATAATTATGATGATTTAAAAAGTCACAAGGGGCACCTGAGTGGCTCAGTTGGTTGGGGGTTGGACTTCGGCTCGGGCCATGATCTCACGGTCCGTGGGTTCGAGCCCCACGTCAGGCTCTGTGCTGACAGCTCAGAGCCTGGAGGCTGCTTCAGATTCTGTGTCTCCCTCTCTCTCTGCCTGTCCCTGCTTGCACTCTGTCTCTCTCTGTCAAAAATAAATAAACATTTAAATAAATAAATAAATAAATAGTCACAAAATACTCAATGTCATTGCTTTATTCTACGATTTAATTTTAAATTCTACTGAACTATATTAATATTATAGTTATATGTATATTGACCACTCAATCAAAACATTAGTGCTGGTTCCACCCCAGGCAGGAATAATTCAGTAGAAAATAAACTAACCTGATTTTCCAAAGACTTTCTCTTTTTTTAATGTTTTTTTTTATTTATTTTTGAGAAACAAGGTGGGGAAGGACAGAGACAGAGGGATATAGAGGATCTGAAGCAGGCTCATGCTGCTGTCGAACTCATGAACTACAAGATCATGACCTGAGCCGAAGTCAGAGGTTTAACTGACTGAGCCACCCAGGTGCCCCTCCAAAGGCTTTCTTTATATCAAGACCGAAGTCAAATGCTCTGTACTAATTTCTGTACTGAAATATTCTTGTATTGCATAAAAGTCAACAATTTCTCAAATTAAAAGTTTACTAAAACTGACACGAGAAGAAATAAAAACCTTAATGACTATATCTCTTAAGGAAATAAATTCTGTATTACAAAGGAAAAAAAAACCAGACTTCTAACAAAGAAAACTCCAGATTCACATTGTTTTAGTGGTGAATTTCAGCAACTTCTCAAATAATGACAACTATTGAAGAAATAATATTAATTTTAGACTAATTCATTCAGAAGATAAATTCAATCTACAAACCTAGGATTCAGTTATATATGAAAATTTAGAAAATAAAGTACAAGAATATGATTAAGAATATCAGAAAAATAAAATACAGGTAATTTAAAGAAAGATGTGAAAGACTTAGTTTTTGATAGTTACAAATTAATGGTAGAAGCAATTACTAAAGATATGTATGTATAGATATAGATATAGATATAGATATAGATATAGATATAGATATAGATAGATATAGATACACACACATTTAGATATATATAAAATGTTTATGTATGGACAATAGAAAGAATATCTCTGAAATTATATATTAAATAAGATCCTCATTGAAAGTCCAGTATGATGTATACATATTTACAAAAGATTCCAAAGTGTATAAGGAAATCCAAGAAACCTAGAATATCCAATGCAATCTTTAACAAGGAAAAAAAAAGCTTTACATTGACTGATTTTAACATTTATTAAACTCAAATAATCAAGGAAGTGTAATATTGGTATGAGGATACACAAGTAAGTCAATGAAAAATGTTAGGGAGTCTGGAATCAGAGGGTTTTTTCCTACAAAGATCCCCCCCCCCAAAAAAAAAAAACTTTCATCACATGGTACTGAAATAATGGAATATTTATAGGGAATGAGAAGAAAATGATCTTAATTTCTGCCTCGTATACACAAAAATTAATTCAAATGTATGATAGGACTAAGCATAAAAACTAAAATTTTAAGGCTTCTAGAAGTTTATTTGTTTGTTTTGTTTGAAGACATAGAAAGTACTAACTGTAAAAAAAAGAAAAAAGAAAAGAAAAGAAAAAAACATTGCGAAGTGAAATACATCAATAGCAAGCCACAGACTGGAAAAAATAGTATAGATATAGATATGCAGCATAGATGATAAAGATAGGTATAGCTATAGATTAGAGACAGAGAATAGAAATGATAGAGATAGAGATATCTATCATATGTAAAGATCTCTTACAATTCAAATGTCTAAAGACAAATATACTCCCCACACCTGAGAACATTGAAAGGAAGATATACAAATAGTCAATAAACAAATACATTGTGTGGCATGATTAGTTACCAGAGTTATCAGGGAAACACAAATTAAAAACACAATTATATAACATTACTCACCCACTACATGTGCCAAGGTTAACAGAAAAAAATTGTGTTTTCTTACTCAATAGACTGTGATTTAGGTTAATTGTGATTTACAAAAAATTTAAGCTAATTTAAAAATGTTTCTAACTTTCATTAGTGTGACTTCTAATACAGTTTCCCATATAATGTCTCCATTGGAATTATCATCTTATGGTAAATTCCCAAGAGAGTTTAAGCCTAAGGTTTTGGTACATAGTACCACACTTCAAAAAGTTCTGCTAGCATCCTTAATGTAAAGCAATTTTTAAAAGTGGAAATAGCCAATATTTGCGCGGGCCGGGGGATGGGGGGGGGAATGTCAGGCTCAAAAAGTTCTGGGTGATAAGCAGATTAAGTAGTCCTTACCCTGCAAATAAGTCATGAGGCAGCTAGTAAAAAGACAATGGATAACAGGGTCTGTGTGATAGGATCGTTAGACTTCTTGGTCCAGTGGTTCACTATGAAACTCTCACGCAGCTCCTTGGTATCAATTTCTCTCTGATGATCGAGAATACTGTGAATATAACCAGTGGCGAAGTGGCCAAATAAGTTAAAATTATAATGAAGACTCTTTACAACCAGAATCTTAGCCAAAGGGTTTTAGCACCCAAAATCACTGCCATAAATTAGAGTTTGCTCCAATACAAATTTTTATTAATAATTCAAAAAGCCATCTAAAGCATATTTACCATGTAATAAGCTCCTCCAGTGATCACTGACAAGACCACTTGGGACTGAAAAGTCTGCATTCTGACTCACAGACACAGAAGAGGGAAGAAAAATAACAAGCTGAGAAAGACTAGGAACTTCTCCCTCTCGAGCTAAATCTATATTTGGTTTTCAATGATTTAATAATGGAAATAAATGATATCCTCAGGAAAAGAAGCAGTTGCCTTCATTTGAAATATCATAAAACAAAGGAAAATTATTAAGATAAATGACTAAAGTTAAGACCATATTGTAATGCCACATTAAACACGTTTATTGGAAAATGATTATAGATATCTCTCCCAGTGTAAAATACACTAAAGAAATTTCAGATGAAAAATGAGTGTCTTGAGAGTGAAAGGAGAAATAAGCGCTGTGGTAAAATATCCAATATTTATAGAATAAGTTTGAATTGCTACTGAACAGCTGTACATACACAGACAGCTCTTAAATCTTATGCCAACAAGTTTGTAAGCCTTCGATTCATCTTCTCTGCCTGATATAAGCTGGAAATAGATTTGGTAAAATTAAACATTTAAGAAGTTGGATTTTGTTGTTGGATCGTTCTGTCAAGTATCTTAGGTAGAAACCAAGTATCCAGCATCTTCCACAAAAAAAATTGGATGACAACATTTATATCCACAACCGCCCTTACCTTGTTTCCAAAAGCCGTCACGTCCAAGGTCATTGCAGCAGCCCTGACCATGGAAGCTGGGGTCAGTTACCTCATTGTGTAGAGTAGATGTTCAAAGACATTTAAACTTCTTCAGTGGTAACTGTGACAAGTCTAAGTATTCTATGTATAACATTTATATCAAAGGACATATGGATGAAAACCTCAGTAATTTGTTTTCTGTTATGGGAAAAGGGGGCCTCACATCTTTTAAAACTAGGATTTCTTGGGGCACCTGGATGGCTCAGTCAGTTGAGTGTCCGACTTCAGCTCAGGTCATGATCTCACAGTTTGTGAGTTCGAGCCCCACGTCGGGCTCTGTGCTGACAGCTCAGAGCCTGGAACCTGCTTCGGATTCTGTGTCTCCCTCTCTCTCTCCCCCTCCCCTGCTCATGCTCTGTCTCTCTCTGTCTCAAAAATAAATAAAAACATTAAAAAAATTAAAAAAAACAAACAAACTAGGATTTCTTTGGTGGACTGGATCAATCAACATTTTCCAATTAGAGCTATTAGGTTTTGATCATGTTTAGCACCTATTCACCTTCAGTATAGATTTTATTTTTTTGTGTGTTTTCGAGGGCTTCCATGTTTTTTAATAATATTGTATAGTTCTTTCTAACAAGATATCTTCAGTATATCTCAGAGAGCAGAGCAAGAATACCAGGCTGTTGGTAATACTGAATTTATGTATTGGGGAGAATTAGTGCTTGCCCTATGAATGATGTCATCACTGTGTTTTTAGGGAAAAATACCTAAAGATCCATTTAAATACCCATTTCAAACTCTGTCTCTACCTCTCATCTACCATTGACTTTTTCATGTTTTGTTTTAGATATTTAAGTCATCTATTAGTCATTTGTAAACATCAGCTAAGATCTGTTAACACTATATAGGCTTTATCTTTTTACCCATTGAATGCCTGGCACATAGAGTCTGTGTTCAATATCTTTCTGAGTGAATGTGCCTTCATTTGATTCAATTATATACACAAGTCTCCATCACCATGGTAGTGTATATGGCACTCTTAGAGGCAATGAGTTTCTGCTTTTTTACCCAGAAGTTCACTAATGCCCACTTAGAAAAAGTCAAACTTCCTTCCTCTGGCATTGTAAGGATAACAGGTTTTCATCCAAATTCAAGCTGCTGTCCTCTTTCCTACTCATTAAACTTCAAACTGGGGGGCGGGGGGGGGGGGGGGATCCTGAAAGAATGCTTCCTTGAATCTGCTAAGAGTATATACCAAAAACAGAATCTTTTAATGCCACAATTTTCCATTTACTCTTATTTTACCCAGGAAGAAGAAAGCATCACCTAAACCCCAATGCATTTGGTAAGAGTCTATATTACTATTACTTTTATCTAAAGACATGGAAATGTTAGCACTCTTACCTTGTAGTTCTTTTAAAAGATTAAGTACCATCAGATTAGCAGGTCCAAATATTCCTTGGAGTACCTTGGCTCAGTCATCTGAATGGGTCATGGATAAGGAAGCAATCGTGAGGGGAAAAAAATTCCCACCCTAGAACGGAAGTATTTTTTTTTCCCTGATCAGATATGTTCTTTATCAGTTTATCTTTAATCAGTTGGGGGTGGTGGGAGGAGAGGAGAATTTATGATGTCACAAAAGCATGGTTGAAATCAACCACGGAATCCACAGTCTTGCTGGTGATGCTATTGCCAGTCCCAGTTCTTGTAGAATGTCCCATCAAGGTTATGAAAGCCTTTGATAGAATGCAAGAAGAACATATTAGAAAACCCTTTGGAGTAAAGGATCTGGAGGTCAAGCTTTCTGTTTCTAGAGTCTAGAAACATCAATAGGTTTTTCAGTAGAAGTCAAATCCATATCTCCTCAGGGCAGAGCCAGGACCATAACCTCCATAGCTAGAGCCTAACAACAGATGGAACCAGGGGGGCTTCCACAAGCACAGCCAGAACCAGAATCCAGGCCACTGTTGTCAAAACTCAGGCCTCCACAGCAGCACACGGCGTCAGGCCTTGTGGGTTTGGTTGAAGGTTGTTCAAGTTCCTCTGCATGTGAACGAACACCTGCAGAGAGGCTCATACCCTCCCTCAGCGGTACATGGGGCAAACCGTGCTGATTTACTTCAAGTTTATTCAAAACCAAGACTGTTCTACTATAGAAATCCAATTAAAGTATTCTTTTCTTAATTAGAAAAGACCCAATTAAGGAAGCTTCAATTTTTAATTTGACTTTCCTGCTGAGCTTGCTTTCCACAAAACCTATTGCCCATAATGAGAAGAGTTCATGGGCCCTGCAAAGCCAACCTTGACTTAATCCTCCAAGAAGTCAACTCTAGGCCAGGCTTGAAGGCCTCAGGCAGCTCTCTGATGATGTCACCTGTGATAGTGTCTCCTTCAGTTCATTTCGTTGGCCACTTATTTTTCACCAAATTTAGTTGTATACATTATTTCTATCTCTTCACTATTAAGATATTTCTTACCTATTGCTCACTGAAGTTGCCATACTATAAAAAATTGTTATTAATTTAACATGACAATGATCGTTTAGTAGCACATATGTCTCTAAAAACTTTTTTTATGTTTATTTATTTTTGAGAAAGAGAGCGCACAAGCAGAGGAGGGGCAGAGAGAGAGAGAGAGACAGAGAATCCAAAGCAGGTTCCGTGCTGTCAGCCTAAAGCCTGACCTGATGCTCGAACTCATGAACCCTGAGATCATGACCTGAGCCAAAGTCAGATGCTCAACTGATTGAGCCACCCAGGCACCCCTAAGAAACATGTATTTAAAAACCTTTTGCCATTCAAATTTTGTAAACTATCTCATGTTAGATTTTAGCACTTATCTCCTGAATCATGTTTTAATCTTTTGGTAACACAAAAGTATTTTAAAGGTGAAGATTTTGAGGTTGGCATTTTAGTAGGCAATCAACAAGATCGCTATTTAATATTTGTAATTTATGGTCCAGTAATAGCAAGAAATAATATATTTTCATACTCTTCTGTCAATATCACTTTAATTTCTTATATCAAAAAGTAGTAATAAATAATTAAAATATTTCCACCAAAATCTTTCTTTACATTTGCAAGGCCAAAGAATTTTATCTTTTTTTTACCAAACGTCTTATTTGGTTATTAAAATGGAAATTGTATTTCATTTATAGTCCATTTACATAGAAATATCCCTTCCTTTCTTTCTCCTTCCTACCCTCTTGCTTTCCACTCTTGCTCCTAACCCCATTCTAATGCCAAATATATATATGCATTTCCTTCAATGTTTAGAAACTATACAATATTTTAGGATAATAAAATATGAATCATACCTTACTCTTATAGAATTTATTATTATGGAAAATAAATAGAAAAAGGATATGCAATATAATTCTATATGGTCACAGTGTAGTAAAATCTAAAATCTTAAAACTTTGGAATATTAAATTTCAATATTTAAAAGATCTGTAGACAACATGGCTGGGGTGGCCAACTGACCTGGTTTTCCTGGGACTGCGCCAGTTGGGGCCCTGAATTTGCCAAACGTTGGGAAAATTCTCAAACATGAGTAAAAAGGAATGGTTAGTCACTCAGAAGTAATTCATATCTAAGAGGGTCAAACCAGCAAAACCTCCATAAACATGAATGTATATATATTGTATCTTCCGGAAAAAGTAAATAAGAATTAACAGGTGAGGGAAAAAAATGAAAAAGAACCTTTTATTCTAAGGGCACTTTAAGTGGCATGCTATAGAACCACGATAGTACATAACGTGTACGTAGAATAGAGTTAAGTAACTCTAAAATAAAAAGGGCGGGGCGGGGGGGATTTGTATGAGGCAAAAAAACCCCAACATTTCTAAAAACCTAATATGCCCATTAAAGTATTTTTGTTTTATCCTCCAGGTCTGAGGTCAGAAAACTGCAGCCCATGGGTCAAATCCTTTCAGTGCTTATAACTGTTCATGAAGTTTTATTGGACAAGCACACTCTTCATCGATATATTGTCTGTGACTGCTTTCCTCTTACTACAACAGAATTGACTAGTTGTGCTAGAGAATAATTGGCCAGAAAGCCTAAAATGTTTATTATCTGCCACTGACTCCTCCCTTAGGTATAGCAAAGCTCACAGAGGTATCCAAGAAACAGAGGGACATGATCAATCTTATGCAGTCCTCTTTTTTTTTTTTTTAAGCAAAAATGCTGCTAACACCCCAGGAGATTATTGACCTGAGAGATATTTAAGCTGCACACGGATTAGTTATCTTTTTATCCTTTAACTGACAGCCATCCTGGCAATAACTTACCCCTTCTAAACCATGGTTCCATTTTTTAACTTATTCCAGACTCCTGTGAAACGTGCAAAAGTGAGATCAGAGTTTGTGGAGAATGGGAGAATGAAGTCTTTTTGAGATGTCAGAAGAGAATTAACAATGTCTGTTTGTTTGGTGAAGGCTAGGGGAAATAGAAGTGATTTAATAAAGTAACCCAAGTCTATCATTTAGTATCAACAAGAATGAAGGAAGCTAATTTGGAGTTTGGAGGGGAAAATGTATCAGAACTTTTTTTCTAAGTTAATTTCTGTTGGAGCAAAAGGCATGTGCATATCCCAACTCAATGTGGGAACCATTTTATCCTCTAAAGGGAGAATAATTACATAAATATAACCCAATCCTAAGGGTAAGAATCTAGTATTTTTATGATTGACAATAGATTTTTCCTACCTGTTTTTCATCAAGCTAAGGAAGTTATCTGTTCTTAGTTGGAGGAGAGTTTTTAACATAATAGGGATGTGGTTAAGTGCCTTCCCTACATCTAGTGGTATGATTCTATGATATTTTAGCCAATTGACAGGGTATATTATGTTAATTGATTTGCAAATGTCAAACTAGCTTTCTATACTTAAAATGAATCTACCTCATCATATAATTTTTTTGTAGATTGTTGAATGAGATTTCCTAATACTTGGTTGAGGATTTTTCCAAAAGAAAATCATGAGAAACATTGTTCTTTAATTTTCCTTTCTACCAGTGCTTTGGTCTGATTTTCATATTAGAAGAATGTCTTCACGGGATGAGTTTGTAAGAATTCTCTCAGCTTCCATTTTCTAAAAGTGATTGTGGAGAACTCATATTTTTTTTTCCTTAAATGTTTGAAATTCCTCAGTGAAACTGGAAACATCATAAACCAGGTGCTGTCTTTTTTTGGAAGGTTTTTATCCATTGCTTTAATATTAATTTAACAGTTATAGGGCTATTTAGATGATCTATTTCTCTTCATGTGAGTTTTGATAGTTTGTAACTTAGAAGTATTTGTTCATTTTATCTAAGTTACCTAATTTATGGGTGTAGAATCATTTGTAGATTGCTTATTATCTTTTAATGTCCATGAAATCAATGGCCATGACCTCCTTTTCATTTATAATATTAGAAATGTGTCTCATCTCTTTTTCCTGGACTAGAAGTGATAGGAGTCTATCAATTATTGCATCTTCTCATACAGTTAGCTTTTGGATTTGTTTATTTCCCCTATTTTTCTGTTTTCCAATTCATTAATTTCTTCTGTAGTGTTATTCTACATTTTCTTTTGCTGGATTTGGGCTTAACTTTTTTCCCTTTTCTCTAGTTTCTTAATATAGAAGTAAGGTTATTGATTTTAGACCTTTATGTTTCTTTTCTGATATATACATTTAATGCTATAAATTTTCCTCTAAGTACTGCTTTTGCTGAATCCTGCACAGTTCACTAAGTTGCATTTTGTCTCATTTATTTTAAAATATCTTGTAAGCTTCTCTTCAGACATTTTTTAAATGTTATATATTTTTGAGAGAGAGAGAGAGAGAGTGTGTGTGTGTGTGAATGGGTGGGGTGACAGAGAGAGAAAGAGAGATGGAGAATCCCAAGCAGGCTCCACACTGTCAGCACAGAGCTCACTGTGGGGCTCAGTCTTATGAACCGTGAGATCATGACCTGACCCCGAATCAAGAGTCAGACTCTGAACCAACGGAGCCACCTGGACACCCTGAGACATGTTTTTAATTTGTGTGTTATTTAGAAGTGCGCTGTTTACTTTCCAAACATTTGAGGGATTTTCCAACTATCTTTCCATTATTGATTTCTATATTAATTTCATTGTGGTCTAAGAACAAACTTTGTATGTTTTCTCTCTCTTTTTAATTTTTTTAAAGTGTTAACAAATTTGTTAAATTTTTTAATGGCCCAGAATGTGGTCTTTCTTGATAGATGCTCCTAGCAAGCTTTAGAAGAATGTGTATTCTACTCTTAGTGGATGAAATGTTTTATAAATGTGAATTCTTCCTGTCATCAGTATCTCTGTTGATTTTTTGCTTAATTGATCTGTCAGTTACTAACAATGTGTGTTGAAGTCCTCAGCTACATGACTGGGTTTGTCTATTTCTTTCATAAGTTTCTTCTGGCTTTGTCTGTTTTTTAGTCTTTCCATTCTTCAGTTAAGTGCGTGCCGTTTAGAATTGTTTTGTTTCCTTTATTTTTGCTCATTTTCCCTTCTTTGAAGTATTTTTATCTAAAATAAAAACTTTAGTTTTCTTTCAATTGGTGTTTGCATGGTGTATTTTCTCCATCCCTTGATGGAGAAATGCATCGGAGTCTTGATTCTTAGAGTTTTTCTTTGTAGGTAATACGTAGTCGAGTCTTAGTGGTGTTTTTATTTATTTGTTTGTATGTTTTTAATCCATGCTGACAACATTTGTCTTTTTCCCTAATGTATTTAAACAATTCACATTAAAAATTATTATTTATATAATTTATATAGTTGAATCAATGTCCATGTTTTCTGTAACTGTTTTCTAACCATTGCATTTGGTCTTTTTTTTTTTTCTTCTTGTTTTTTTCTTCTTTATCCGGTATTAAAGAGAATTTTATATGACTACATTTTTACTCCTCTCTTAGAAAGCATTTCAAACTTATACCTTGCGTGTGTGTTTTCCCTGGAGTTTACACCACACATTTTAAACTAACCTAAGTTCAGAGGCACCTGGGTGGCTCAGTTGGTTGAGCCTCCAACCTCAGCTCAGATCATTATCTCCTGGTTCATGAGTTTGGGCCTCGTGTCGGGCCCTGTATTGACAGCTCAATCCTGCTTCAAGTTCTGTGTCTCCCTCTCTCTCTGGCCCTCCCGTGCTTATTGTCTCTCTCTCTCTCCCCCCCCCCCCTCTCTCTCTCTCTCTCTCTCTCATCTCAAAAATAAACATCAAAAAAGATTTTTTTAACTAACCTAAGTCCACTTTCAAGCAGTAGTGCCATCTCACAAATACTATAGATACCTAATAACAGTGTTCCAAATTCCCCCTCTCCTGTCTCTTATAACATTTTACTTATCTCTTTACTATTTCACTAAGTAGATTGGTTACCATCATTGCTTAAAGTGAACAGTTACATTTTAAATCGATTAAGGGTAAAAAAAAATATTTTACTTCACCCTCTGATTCTTTCTCCATTCCATTCTGTTTCCTACTCTACCTTTTGTCAACTAAGAAGACAGCAAGGCTGTAAAGCAACTGAAAGTGTTTATTTATTTAGAGGTTGCAAACCCAGAGATAGTCAGCTGAAATCTAAAGTGTGCTCCAAGTTGCAAGCAGGGAGTGCAGGCTTATAAAGGCAAAAATCAAACAAACAAAAAACCCCACAAGATTATGTAAATTTGTATTGTAAGAATTATGATTGATGCTGCAGATTTTAAGCTGACTATACGTGATTGGTTCTTTGGCTAACAGCTGTTACGTTATCTATTTCCACCCAAAGTAGGAAGATGTGTTCTAGCAGGTGGTCGAGCTGCAAATGACAAAAGTCAGAAGTTCTTGGTGTTCCCATAATTGAAACAGGAGACCTGACTTACCCAATAACGTTCTGACTCTATTCTGACTCTCAGCAATTCTTGCTTTATTTTGGAATCTTTCACACTTTCTTTGTGTAGATCAAAAGTTATTTAACATCTTCTTCGTGCTTAAAAAATTTCTTTTAGCATTTCTTACAGAGCTGGTGATAGATTCCCTTAGCTTTTGTTTGTCTTAGAAAGTATTCATTCTCCTACTTTGAAGGGTGATTTCTGGTAATCTAGGTTTGTGAAGGTTTCTTTCAATGCTTTAATATTTCATGTTACCCTTTTCTGTAGTTTGAATGCAATATATCTAGGTGTGGGGGTTTGCTGATTATTTTATTTTGTTTGTTTTATTCTGGTTGGCCTTCTTAGAAGAATCTAGACATGTGATTTGGTGTGTTAATAATGTTGGAAGTTTCAGCCATTACTGCTTCAGATTTTTTTTTCTATTTTGTTCTCATTTGACATGACAATTATACATATAAGACACATTTTTGAGAGAGAGAACACATGTCAGTGGGGGTGAGGGGCAAAGAGAGAGAGAGAGAGAGAGAGAGAGAGAGAGAGAGAATCCCAAGCAGGTTCCATGCACAGCGCAGAGCCCGACACAGGGCTCGATCCCATGACCCTGGAATCATGACCTGAGCCAAAATCAAGAATCAGATGCTCAACCAGCTGAGCCACCTAGGCACCCCACATATAATACACATATTAATATTGCCCCACAGCTCTTAGATGTTTTGTTATTTTTTTTTTCAATTTCCCCCCCCCCCCCCCCTCTCTTTCTTTTTTTTTTTTTTTTTTTTTTCTATTTCCCCCCCCCCCCCGTTTATATTTCATTTTGGTCCGTTTGTATTGACCTATCTTCAAGCTCATTGATTCTTTCTTGGGTTGTGTTTCTTCATTCTTCATTTCTGAGGCTACCTTTTCTATTTGCAGCATTTATTTTAGGTCCTGTCTTAAAGTATCCACCTCTCTGCTTCCATCCCTCACCCATTTTTATAAGGCATTTACTTTTACCATTAGAGGTAACATTTATTAATCACAGTTATTTTAATGTTCATACCTATTAATTCCACCTATGTCATCTTTGGGCCTGGTTCAGATCATTGCTTTTTTTCAGAATGTCCTTTTCCTTGCCTTTAGACATGGCTTGCAATTTTTTGCTGAAACTCAGGCATGATGTCTTGGTTACTAACTGAATTGAGGTAAAGAGGTTTTCAGTGTAAGGATTTACGTTAATCTTGTTGGGGGGTTGGCTTTTTGAATGTTTACTGTGACAGTAGGTAGCAAAGCCTTCAAATTCCTCTAGTACCCTTTTTGTTGTTATTGTTGTTGTTGTTGTTCTCTTGACTTTGGTTTCCTAATATATTACCCCTCAGAAAGAGTCTGTGTCCAGGCGTGTGGAGGGCTCAGTTGGTTGGGCATCCGACTGCATTTCAGCTTAGGTCACGATCTCGTGGTTTGTGAGTTCGCGCCCTGCATGGGGCTCTGCACTGGCTGCACAGAGCCTGTTTGGGATTCTCTATCTCCCTCTGTCTCTGCCCCTCCCTGGCTCTCTCTCCCTCTCAAAAATAAATAAATAAACATTTTTAAAAAATATGACTCTGTGTCTTGTAACTGTTTCAGTTTGAATCAATTTAAATTTATTATATTGAAGCCCTATAGGTTTGGTGATAAGATCTGGGGAAAGGGGCCATTCTATAATTTTCTGATTAAATAGCAGGTTTTTTTAATGGGGATTTATCTTAGGTCCATGAGCTTCATAAGTTTTTCTCCAGATATACAGTTTGTTAACCTTAAAATAAAACTGCCAGTTATTTTGCCAGCAATAGTGGGTTTATTCAGACATAACAGAGAATTGCAATCCAGAATAAAGAAGCTATGACAAAACCATAGGCAAGTGCAACACACAAAGGAGAGGAACATTATCTTGTGCAGGAAGAGGGATATGGGAGGGGCTGTTTGGAACAAAAGTCCATTGGAGAAAAGCAAGAGTTCAGGGTGATGAGGGCTTCTCACTGGCTGAGTTTGGTCTATTTCTTGTAGAAGATGCAATGCACATTTTTCCCTATTGGGGCCCATAATTGATGATTCTTTCCTATTGAGATTCTTCTGTCAGAGGTCTCTAACTGGCAAATCTTGCTATAATTGGCATTGAGTGGTAAGGATCCCCCTACCAGACTCTGCCTTTAGCTTCCCAAGTCCACGTTAGTGAAGTTTCCATATGTTAGTTTTTCACAAGCCTTTCCCACCTTTCCCCTATTCCTTGGCTGCAGCATTCTTCATGGATTTCCTTGGAGCCCTTGTTTTTGTGGTCAGTGTTCCTCTCCCACATTCCGTGAGACAGGAAGACTGAAGGGGTCTGGATGCTGATGCTGAGAAATTCCCTTTCCTCAGCTCTGGTACGGTTTCAGAATTACATTCTGGCAAAATTTTTTGGTTTCAGGTTTTTGTATTTTCTCCTGGAGATTAGGGATATCTGGCAGTGCTTACCCTTCCCATCTTCCTTCCAAAAGCAAGAAGAGACCTTTCTTTGATGTTCACAGGGAAAATCTGTCCAGTAAAATATGGGGACTTTCTCACATTGTTTTCCTAGGAATTTCTCTTTCATATGCTTGCCTACATTAGGCTTCTAAATTTCACATAAACATTACCAGTGAAAGTTCTTACCAACTGATGATTCAAGCAGCTTCTCCTGAAGGTAATGTTTACTAAATTGAATAGAGTAGAAAATGTCTGAACTATGACCCAGTCTCAACCCATGTCACTCTGAATGGAGAGATAAATGGAGAATAGCATTTATTTTAATAAATGGAACATGTATATGTTTAGGGATAGAGGTGTAAGTAAAAATATACCCAAGTGTAGGGGAAGGTGTCACTTATAACAAAGAAAATACTTAGAGTTCATTGGGGAAGCAGATGTTGACCTGTGTTGTGAGGGGTTTAAGAGATTGGTAGACACTGAAAAGAAGAAAAGTCATTTGAGAGAAAAACATGAAGTAGCGAAGTGCTGAGACGCTTAGGGAAGATACATGCGAGACAAGAATGTATTTTTCCCAGTTCATTCTTTAGACCTAGTAGCTTTAGAAAACGATGATGAAAAATGGCGCAAAGTAGGAAAATAAAATCCATACAAACTTTTTAAAACGGCATTGTATTCAAAGCCCGTTATCTATAAGAATTTCACCTAGAAGAATTAATAATTTTTTTTTTTTTTTGCTATATGAGCTAAGGGCTTTTATTTATTAATAAGCAGAAGGCACTCAAGGGAGACCAGTGATTAGAAACAGTTTGACAGTGATGGAACAGCAGAGCATTTTCCTGACGGTGCAATCCAGGAGGATGGTTGAGGCTTGAGATCCTGCTAACACGGTCCCCGCTGACACTCATTCGAGAGCATGAGTTCTCCTCATTAGACTTGCTTGTGACAGATTCTCTCCCTGACCAAACTTTATTGAGGCTCTCTGAGCTCTCCTCCAAACCGGCCTCGACCTTGGCCACAGAAACCTCAACTCTCAGCCCAGCCCCTTAAATGCCCCGAGAAAGCTCAAGAATGCCAGCATTCACTGTTTGTTCCAGCCAAAACCTGACTCTAGGCCCCTAACTTCACTCTTCTCAGAAGCCCTTACTTAAATGGCAGCCCTAAATCCCTTCTCTGCCCCTTTGAGATGTGCCTTCTACAACCCAGGACTGCCTCGAAGATCTGGGAGTCATCTCTTTTCAGTGCAGGCTCCCAAAGTTTTGTACTGCCTCCAGTCCCTGTGGGAGGGTAAGGGCCTAGCTTCACTGGGTGCCTTGCTCTCATTTGCAGAATTACCTTCTGTCCTGAAATATGACAAGTTTGCTTCTCCTCCAGATAAACACTAACGAGCAAACCCAGATGGCCTAATCACATTACCTAACCATCCCTTCCTGCTTTTTGGTAATTTTCTGCAACTCTGATTCTGCTCCAGCCCGGACTCCTTCACCACCCACACCCCCCCTCCCTCATTCTCCCTCTGAAACACCCAGTCACCTTTGCGCAGAGTGAAATTGAGCTCAGTTCTGTGAAGTCTCTTTTTCCTGAAGTCTCCTTCCTCTCTTTCCTAGTACTGAGTAGTCTTTAACCTCTGTCCAGCTCTGTTTCTTTGACACTGGATGCCAGATAACTAGCTACAAGCCAAAGACGATAAATCCGATATGCCACTTACGGCGCGGAACGGACAAGTGCAGTTAACCCAGGCCTGTGTGCGCTTTCTGAGGTCCGGGGAGTTCAGCGAGTCTTACTGAAAAAGTAGAGCCCAGAGGCATAGACTCTTCCATCAGCAGAGAGGAGCCACAGTTAGAACTGCCATAGCTTCCAGAGCCATATCTGGAGCCGTAGACATACACAGGCCACCAAGATTAAAGCTAAGGGCACTGAGGTAGTCGCCACAGTAACTCATCTGTCAGGAATTGAAGTTTTAATTTGACAGTGAAATGAATGTTCCAGCAATGAAGATTGCAAAGAAACGAGTACATTTTTAGATTCGCAGTAAACGATGTAGCAAACCATAACACATGAGCTTCATTCTCTGTGAAAATAAATCTCTGGTGAAAAAGAGTACCATTAGCCTATGCTTTTATTATTTAAGGGTAGTTCTAAGCATGCCTGAAGTCAAGATTTCCTCTGAATCTATTTGTCATGTCTAAGAATCAGAGAATCAGTCTTTATATGGAAAAATTAGTTTTATGTTCAAAGCTAATGACTATGCATATTTCTATATTTAAAGTTTATGATCATAATCCCTTGGATCAGGCCGCTCTTTCCTGCTATGGGCTGAAAATTTGGATTTGTCAGACGATATTTCTTTCACTTTGGCTACAATAGAGTTCAATTTGTGCCAGATATCATGTTTTCTTCCTTTTTAAAATTCAGTGAACTAGCACAAAAATTATAAAATTGTCATGCATAATTGTATAACTCTGAAACAGGCAGAATTTATTTAGAGAAAACAACAAATATTTGACCATCCATTTGTCTGCCTATTCTGCGAAACAACATATTAACTTCCTGCAAATCGTACTGGTCAAATTCTATTAGATTATATTCAAGCCCTGTTCGGACACAATGCAACTTACTTCCCATTAGTACCTTTCACAAAACACCCATCCTAATGAGAAGGGTCATCCGATTGTCTCTAAATTTTAAATGAGTGCAGACGCATTCTAAGCTTGTTCTCACACCTTTCTCCTGAGCATTCTTACACTTCCTACACCTGTGAAATATATTCTCCTTATAGGCTCCTCCAAACATTCCTGTCCACAGTCATCTACTGAACTACTCTAACTCTTTCTATATGACTAATTAAATCCTTATTATAAAAAGGTAATTTGCTATACTTTTAGACAAGAAGATGATAAGTGAGAAGGAAGAAAATGATCACTCCATGGTCCTATCAAGTGATGCTCCCATTATTGTCAGAATGTGTGTGTGCATGTGTGTGTGTGTGTGTGTGTGTGTGTGTATTTCTACATGTGTATGGGTTGTGTGTACAGGTGCAAAGCTGAATATATGGAAGTACAAAACTAGCGGAAGTTAAAATTACTTGAGAAGTTTTTTTCGAGAAAGAAAAGTTGTCGTGGGCTGTGTTGTCCTGCAAAATAAGTTCTAGGGAAGGTTTACAATAGGCTGCAACCGAATTTATAAATATTTAACAGAGAAGATAAGAGAAGACCCTATCAAGAGACAGTGGTTTTAACTAATGCTAAGGGACAATAGAAAGCAAGATGTGCATGTAGACAGGACAGAAAACTTCTGCAAAGAATAATTGAATTTTGAGAAGTCTGTTGTCTCCAGATCAGCAAGGGTCTGTACATATTTCCTGTTGTTTATGAAAAGTTGATCCTTCTATGGTCTTATTAAAGGTACTCCCACAAAAGATATGACTTATTAGAAATATTTTGTGGGGGGCGCTTGGGTGGCTCAGTCAGTTGAGCGTCTGACTTCGGCTTAGGTCATGATCTCGCAGTTCGTGGGTTCGAGCCCTGCGTGGGGCTCTGTGCTGACAGCTCAGAGCCTGGAGCATGCCTCAGATTCTGTGTCTCCCTTTCTCTCTGCCCCTGCCCCGCTCATGCTCTGTCTCTCTCTGTCTCTCAAAAATGAATAAACGTTAAAAAAAAATTTTTTAAAAAAGAGATATTTTTGATGTCAGGATAATTTGTAGGTTAAGATCTAAAATAATTTGGCTAGTTGTGGTCTTTTGTGCTTCTGTATGAATTGTGTTTCTTTTTTTTTTTTTAATTTCTGTAAAAAACACCCTGGTGTTTAATAGGGAATATATTTAATATGTAGATCACTTTGGGTAGTATGGACATTTTAACTCCAAATGCTACATTTAGCTTAATTTTTAATATCAAATGTTGAGCTTTAGGACTTAATTTTTTCCTATAAATGTAATGTATATTTTTACATGATCAGAAACAACGTCTATGTTACTTTCATCATTTGTTATGCTTTTGATCAACTAGTTCATATCTCAACCTTTTTGTAAGGTTCTGGTAAAATATTATCTCCTTTCTTATTAGTTCCATATGATCTATCTTTCCCTGTTCTTTAAGCCCTGTGGTGTATGTTTTTCCAGGATAGAACTTTCATTGTGGTACAGTTTTGCTATATTTGTGGCATGGAGAAGTGTAGACATAGGTAATATAATGAGCCCTTAGCTATAATCAATTTGTTGCCAGTGATCTTTCATTTATACCTTTACTAATCCCTTATTTTTGAAAAAAAAATCAGATATTCTGACATTTTATGTGAAGATATTGTGACAGGTATAAAACATAAAAACATAATATGAAGAGTATAAGGACACATTAAAAATAATGGAGCCAATTTTAGCTGTATTTTATCTTTGCTACTTATTGGTCAAACAGGCTTACTTTGGCAGAATCACTTTTTAGATTCACCACAGTCCTGTGTAAATGCTTGCTACTGAATTGGCTGAAAAGCTTAAATTTTCTATGAAACTGGTTAGTACCACTCCTATAATCATCCCTAATTTCTCTAAGTTATCAAGAGGAATCACCAATGGCACTACATGTTTTTCTCTTGGATGCATTGCTGAATTATTTTGGAGAACCAATCATGAAATATGAAAACACAAAAAACATGCACATGAGCAAGTCAGGAAAAACACTGTGAGAATCAAGCATAAGAAGACAGATAGATATGAGGGGGCGCCTGGGTGGCTCAGTTGGTTAAGCATCCAACTTTGGCTCAGGTCATGATCTCATGGTTCTTGAGTCTGAGCTCTACGTTGGGCTCTTTGCTGTTAGCACAGAGCCCATTTCAGATCCTCTGCCTCCTTCTCTCTGCCCCTTTTGAGAGCTCTCGCTCTCAAAAATAAATAAAAACATTAAAAAAAAAAAAAGAAACAGATATGAGGAAACCAAACATGAGGTAGAACTTAATGGCAAGTGTCATGAGTAAAGGCAAAAAGCCAAATACAGTATCTGGAAAATCATTCCTCTCAAGGTTTAAGTAATGAGAAAACAGCAGTAACCAAACAGCTGGAAAACAGTAGAAGAATCATCCTGACTTAGAACAGAGGCATTGGGAATTAATTAATATATCATAATGCCTTTGGTTGTTTAAAAGACACATGGCATCACAGTATCCTGAACGCAAAGCGCTTGTCCATACATACCTATTTTTTTTGCACACTTTAGTAATTCAACAATATCTGAGGTGACTAAGAAGGACAATCCCCAATCCCCACCTGACAGCACTGAAGACTTTTAGTAATGTATATAATGATATTGAAAATAGAAGAGGCTATGAATTTTTTAGTGGAAAAATATCTTCATTGGAATTGAGTGTCTAAAATTATGTGATCCTGTGGGATTTGAAATCAAACAGAAGCATGACTGTGCAAAACACACACCACTTGAAGGAGTGATACGTAACCTTAGTGTATCAGTAAGTGCCAAGTATGAGGGAACAGGGAAGGGAGCAAATAATTCGATGGGAAAATTGTTTGATGCAAAAACATTACTAAAATTTTGAAAAACCCGAAAATCAATTGTGTTGAGATGAATGAAAAGAAACAAATCCATTTTTATGTTTGTGGAAAATGTTTATTAGAGACTATGCCCCAAATTATCACAGAATAGATACAGAAAGATGTTATATATCAGTAATGTTACAGGATTGAGAATATCCAGCCTGACTGGTGAAACCATGGCTCAGGAACATATGTCTCCGCTCATTCAAGGTGTCAGTCTGTGTTGCAATATCTTTTTCATTGTCCTCTCAAAAATTTCACTGCTGATTTTGAAGCAAAAGTACTAATCCATTAAAAATTATAAAAAGTAATGTGAGTAATAAAAAATATTAGAAAAATCCATAGGACCAGTATCTTCTATAGAAAGTGGGATGAAAGTAGCCACAGCCGCAACCACCGTAGCCTCCAAGGCCATAAGTGGAACCATAACCATAGCCCAGGCCACCGAAACCACCAAGGCCATAACCAAGGCCACCATAGTAGTTGCCGTAGCAGTAGTTCATTGCGTCAGGGCTTGAGGATTTTGTTGGATGTTAGGTGAGTTTCTGGGAAATGAATATCACCACTTGTGCCTGGACTTTTATACACCTTCAGTGTGGGTGTGGTAAACCACAACATATGAGTTTCATTCTTTCTGAAAATCCATTTTTGGTGAAAACAGTCCTATCGAGCCATACTTTTCCTATTAAGGTAGTCCCACACATGCATGGCATACATTCTTCCTTTGAATTTAGTTTAATTTTCATTCCTCAGAACCAGACTTTGAATTGAATAATTATCTTCACGTCTTCAAAGCTTATGTTTCACATATTTCTTTATCTACATCATAATAATCAAGCTTCCCTACTTTAGAGAACTTAAGATTTTGATATTTGTCAATGATATCTCCATTTTGCCTCAGATAGGATTCTCTTCAATGATGGTTTATTCTTCTCGTTTGTGATTTAATAAACTACGGTAAGTTTATTGAATAATCATAAATGATTGCAAAGCCATATTCTTTAGAAAGGAAGTAGGAACAAGTATGGGCTTTTTCTTTCTTATTTGCACATTCGTATAATAAACTTCTCAGCACCTTCCTACTTGTAAAGATAATACTCATTATTCAATACTCTTGTCATAAAATAATTCAAGCTTTCTTTCTCAAGTTTCTTCCTGCTACAACTTGTATTAAACCTCCACTCTACCTAGATGAGACTCCTAAATTGTTTTTCAAAACTTTAAATGCCTTTCTCACTCTGAGCTTGTTCTCAGATGTTCTGTCTCATTCCAAAGTGACCCCCCAACTCCTTATAGCTTCTTTCAACGTATCTATAGCTTAAAAACACCTACTAACAAGCCACTATTGTTCTATATACTAACACTGGCTCTTGCAGAATTTTTTTTCAATTTTTAACTGGTTACCAGGACTGGCTTAAAAATACTTTGAGGGCATAGACCTGATGCTTAATGTGATGATTTGTAAATATGTATTTGTTGATTTTTTTTAATTTCCTTTTTTCCTGAAGTGCCAATTTAAATTTTTGTAATCTTTTTTTTTTCTACAGAGGTATTTATGTCAAAGTTTGCTTCATATTTCAAATTGCAAAACAGAATCACAATGAAGACAACATGCCCAATAAGATGTTCATGTTTATATTTTATTATGAGGAAAAAAAAAATGATAATGAGTTTTGGGGCAGGGAAATGATAGGTGATACATATATAAACGATCGCTCCATGTACTTTATTTTTTTTAATGTGTATTTACTTTTGAGAGAGACAGAATGCCAGCAGGGAAGGGGCAGAGAAGGAGGGAGACACAGAATCTGAAGCAGGCTCCAGGCTCTAAGCTGTCAGCACAGAGCCCGACGCGGGGCTCAAACTCACAAACCATGAGATCATGACCTGAGCCAAAGTTGGACGCTTAACCGACTGAGCCACCCAGGCACCCCAATGATCACTCCGTGAACTTTAAGTCCCACAATTTAATTAAGCTCACAAAGGAGGGTGCATGCACATCTCTTCATATTGTATGTATGTGTGTGCGTGTGGTATTTGGTATGTATGAATGAATATATACATGTGGTTTTTTTTCTTACTTATGAATAAAGCAGTGTATGGAAGAGTAAAGTGATGGATAGTTATACCGATTTCAAGACTGGTTCAGAGGAGTTAACTATTCTACTGCTGTCATGTCTTATAAATAATTATGGGGAAGTGGGAGTTGCATCAAAAAGGATGTATAAGAATCCTACAAGTGAGAGAGGAGGAGGTTCCAACAAAGAAAACAATTTTAGCATTTGATCAGAGACAAGGGTAAGCAAGGTATGTCCTCAATGCGAAAAACATTGGGGTTCATGCAGAGTTTAAGTAAAGAATAATTGGTGGTTGGGATGCATAGTAACTTAAGACCAGGATGGGTCATACATTATATTCTACAGTTTTGTTTAGGGCAATGGCATCAGAGAAGTGATGTTTTAGGAAGACATATTTTCTCTGCAATGTGGATTGTAGCATGAATTCTTGGAAGCCAGAGGACCACTGGAGAAGCTCTTACAATACCCTGTCATAGAACGAAACAAGAAAAATGGACTGAAAAGGATGAACATAAGATGCAGTATTAACAATCAGTAGCATTTGTGCAGATAGAGACAAGTATAAAACTTACATGCCATAGTTATTATTTTTCCTTGTTTAAATGTGTTCTGTTACACCTCTTCAGGTCAGCTTTATTAAAAAAAAAAGAATATCAAGTTCTAAGATTGCTCAGTACATTTTTTAATAATGCATAAATTTAAATAATTATGATGAAATTAATTTCTTTGGATTTCTAGTTAGTCATCAATCAGTTGGAAGGGAAATACATTGGTGAACAGCCAGGAATAAGAACTCATCCAAGCACCTTAATTATAATAATTAAAAGAAAATCTTATAAAACTAAATATTTTGGTGCCAAAACCCACTTTGGAAAGCCACTTTGGTTCTTTTCCTCAGAATTTAAGATGCAATTATCTGCTGTGCAAAATGTAAGTTTTGAGGTGTTTCTTGGTAATTATAATTAATATATAAGTAGAGATTACCTAAAAGTATAATGAGATACAATCAACCATATAATGTTTTCTTAACAAGGTATTTTCACCTGGAAATCAAAGTGGCACTGTAGGTGCAGATAGTATGAGATCAAACTTTTGTTTTTTGTGGTCACATGTATATCTATTTCTCTGCTCCTATGACTGAGGGCAGCACTTTTATTCAGGCCTCTGATTCTGCAAACGTGGACTCCACATTCCTTTTCCTATCATCACTCATATAATCAGTCTGCATGGCATTTTTTGAAATTTATCTCCTTAAACTCCTGCCCTTTCTATTCTAACCCCCACACATGGGCGCAATATTTGAGTCGGGACTTCTTCAGCATATGACAAGATTCTAGCATTTCATCTGACGTTCAGTGGTTTTCTTTGAGACTCATTTTTGTTCTGTGCCACTCCTCTTTTTAAAATCTGTGGTCGTATGAAATAAATATAATTTCACTTAGTATTTAAGGATGTCCATGTGCTATATTCACTCTAAATAACTCAACACTGTCCCAAAATCTCCAGTTCCTACTTTATCCTCTGGATCATATTTTTTTTTCTTATCCCCCATGACAGTGCACAAGCTGTTCTCTTCTTTGACTATGCTTTTGTTCTTATTTGTTTAAAATAACACCGGAGCAAGGTGCACATGAAGTACAATTCTATTCAAGACATCTCTCCACATTCTTTAAGTCCTGTAAGCCTTCTTACAAAATAAAACAGTTAATTGGTTTTGAAATTCTAGAAATGGAAAAAATTTTAAAGAGAGAAATATAAGTAGTACAATAGAAACAAATTCCATAAATAGATCATTTATGTAAAAAATGTATGTCAATTCAAGGTCAAATATAGCTTCACTTACCTGCAGCACCATTTTTGATCTTCTGTTCTTTGGATCTATAAATATTTCAATGTCTATCTGGTAGGTGTAAATATTCCTTAAAACAAAGTATAAAGTGTGTGATTTTTAATTATTACTTATTCCCTGGAATTTCAGACCCATTATTTAAAGTTTTCTGTCAGGCTGGATTTAGCGTTGTATAAGTAACTACTAATCACCAAATTGACGAGTCCTGTTTCTAGCATGAAACAGTGAAACACATCATCCAAATCATTCCTCAATTCACTAAGTCATAAAAAAATGTCAGCACAAACTTTTATTTTATGGACACATTACTGAGGCACCAGTGAGGATCACTGGAGATCCATGAAGACTTGTGTAACTTACCTAATTAAATGAGCATCATATTGCTAATCACATCACGTTTAAATTAAAAGATGACAATTAGGGAACTGAAGACACTAAAATAAGATATAAAGATGAATAGCCAGTCTAAAGTTGGAGGAAAGACTCCAAAGAAAACACATGCAATAAAATTCCTCTCAAGACTTAAATGAGGAACAAATACCAATAGTCACCTGAGTTGGAAAAATGATAGAAACTCTGATTCAAGCTTCAACATGTTTTTTAAAAAGTATGACTAAAAGTGGTAAAACCCAAAAAGTTAAACAGTCACATATCACAATGTCAAAATAATAAAGTCTGAACATAGAAAACAAAATTTCCCAGGCTATTTCTTTTATAGAAACAAAAGCTAATGGTACGGGCAGTGTGAATGTTTGGGAACATGGGGTGCTGGGTGAGCAGGACTCAAACAATGTATAATACTCCTGTCATTGTTTTCCAAGGAGGTGCTAAATAAAGGCGTGCCCTGAACAGAGACTGAGCAGAAAGGTATGCACAGCTCTTACTCACACATCTGTCAAAAATAAGTTTTTAAGAGAAAATGCGCTCAAAAATATTTTTTTCCCTGAGGTCAAAGTAGTTATTAAATTAAGCTAATAACTTTTCAAAAGAAGTGTCGTTCTATTCATAAGAATAGGTTATATCTAAATATGTGTTTCTACAGGATGTCAAATCAAAAAGAAGAAATACCTGAACAAGTTATTGCATGTGATATACAGTGGACTTCCTGGCTAAAAGTTAATAAGATCATTTCTAAGGAAGTAAATAAATGTATGGGGAAAATATGTTTCAAAGAAATACATTGTTCAAATATGCTCAAATTATGAATAACAAGAGCCTTTAGGTAGGCAAATATGACCGAAACAAGATTTAGAAAGTTTACAAAGTTTATTGGAAAATATGCCCAGAAATATCACAAAAGAGATAAAGAAGGAAGCTGTGTGTCACTAACAGAAGAAGAGAATGGGAGATAATAGCCAGCCTGGGTGATGAATTCTGGGTCAGGGAAATAGATCATTGCAGATGGACAGTGTTCAGTAAAATCCAGAGGACCAGTATCTTCCATAGAAAGAAGGACGAAAGTAGCCACAGCCGCAACTCCCATAGCCTCCTAGGCCATAGCTGGAACCATAACCGTAGCCCAGGCCACCAAAACCACCAAGGCCACAGCCAAGGCCACCATAGTAGTTGCCATAGTAGAAGCTCATTGTGTTAGGGCTTGAGGATTTGGTTGGATGTTGAAGGTGACTTTCCAGAGAATGTGTATCACCATCTGCACCCTGACTTTTATACTTCCTCAACGTGGGTGTGGTAAACCACAACACTAGAGGTTCATTCTCTTTAAAAATTCATCTCTGGTGAGAAATGGTACTATTAGGTTAAACCTTTCTTAGTAAGGGTAGCTTCAAAAATGCATGGAATGTTTTATTTTTCCTTTGAAAATATTTCAACTTTCATTTTCTTTTCATCAGAGTCTAAAATTACTCATATTTCTACAGTTAAAATATAATTATCAGGCTTCTTTACAATACATTGACCGCTTCTGGCATTTTCTGAGATCTTTGTCATTGTCAGTTATCTTCATGTTTTCTCACACTCAATTTTTGTCTGTTTTAAATATGGTATTTCTATCTCTTTTTCTCTTTGGCTTTTAATAAGCCAGGGGGCTTAGTATTAAATAATCATGAATGATTGAAATTAATCCAAATTAATCCAAATTGAAGACAACTCAATCTGAAGAAAAAGGGAGAATATTTTCTGGTCCTTTTTGTTTGTTTTCTGTGTGATCACATTTCAATATTTTTAATTTGTAAAGACAAACTCTAGAGGAGAATATTCAAGTCATAATATAAGTAATAGTCGTTGAGTTAGTTTTTCTTAGGAATGCTATAATAAAAATTACCACAAATTTGGTGCTTTAAAACAAGAGAAATTTATGTTCTCACAGTTCTAGAGGCTAGAAATCCAAATCAAGATATTGGTAGTGCCATGCTCCCTATGAAGGCTCTAAGGAAGGATCATGCCTTGTCTTTTCCTAGATTCTCAAGGTGCTTGCAATCGTTAGTTTTTCTGGTCTTGTTGCTACATCACTTTATCTCTGCCTCAATCATCATATGATCTTCATCTTTCTGTGTGTGTGTGTGTGTGTGTGTGTGTGTGTGTGCGCATGTGTGTCTAAATCTGTCCTCTTATAAAACACCAGACATTGAATTCTAATCCTAATTCCTGATTCTAATTCCTAATTCAGTATGATCTCATCTTAACTTGATTATGTCTATAAAGACCCTATTTCCAAAGAAGTGCACATGTACATGTACCTGAGGTAAAGACTTCAAGATTTCTTGGGGATGTGATTCAATCTCTCAACATTGCCTTTCCTACAGAATATGCCTCTGCTGTCAGATTGTACTGCAACAATTTAGATGACTTGAAATGAGTTTGCAAGAAGGGCCCTCCCTGTATAATTCTTAGTTACCTAGGGTTGAAAGAAAAAATTTGTGTGAGATTGTCTGAGAAGACAGAGATTTAACAAAAGCTTCATTTCACAGCCCTGCCTTTTGTGAGGCAGGAAAACTAGATGGGGTTGGGTATGAGAAACGGCTTTCTTCCAGGGATCTAGAGCAAGGTTCTGGTAGTCTGTTGCCCTTGGTCTTGACCTATGGGGAAGGCTCTGGGTGTATTTCTTTTTGTTTTTAATTTATTTATTTAGATTCAAGTTAGTGAACATCACAATGTGGTATTGGTTTCAGGAGTAGAACCCAGTGACTCATCACTTACATATAACACCCAGTGCTGATCCCAACAAGTGTCCTCCTTAATGCCTATTTAGCCCATCTCCCTAGCCACCTCCCCTCCAGCAATACTCAAGTTTGTTCTCTGTATTTAAGAGTTTCTTATGGTTTGCCTTCCTCTCTCTTTTTATCTTATGTTTATTTCCCTTCCCCTATATTCATCTGTTGTGTTTCTTAAATCCCACATATGAGCGAAGTTAGATGATATTTGTTTCTCTGGCTGACTTATTTCACTTAGCATAATACACTCGAGTTCTGGCCACAGTGTTACAAATGGCAAGATTTCATACTTTTTCATCGCCAAGTATGTGTATGTGTATACATATACATATATATGTGTATATATATGTATATGTATATATATACACCCATATATATATGTATATGTATATGTATGTATATATATATATATACACCCATATATATATATGTGTATGTATATGTATATATATATATATACACCCATATATATATATGTATATGTATATGTATATATATATATATACACCCATGCATACACCACATATTCTTTATCCATTCATCAGTCGATGGACATTTGGGTTCTCTCCATAATTTGGCTATTGTTGATAATGCTGCTATAAACATTGGAATGCATGTGCCCCTTCAAATCAGCATTTTTGTATCTTTGGGATAAATACCTAGCAGTGCAATTGCTGAGTCATAGGGTAGCTCTATTTTTAACTTTTTGGTGAACTTCCATAGTGTTTTCCACTGTGGCTGTAGCAGTTTGCATTCCTACCAACAGTGCAATAGTGTTCCCCTTTCTCCACATCCTGGCCAACGGCTGTTGTTTCCTGAGTTGTTAATTTTGCCCATTCTAACAGGTGTGAGGTGGTATCTCATTGTGGTTTTGGTTTGTATTTCCCTGATGATGAGTGATGTTGAGCATCTTTTCGTGTGCATTTCACAAGCATAACTTTTCTTCTCCCCTAGCCAAAGAAAAGAGGGAATCTTTCTCAAATGTTTGCAGTGAGACCCCAGTGGAGTTCCTATAGATAAAGTCCATAAAATTGTGAGCCCCTCTGAGAGTAAAGTCCCGAGCAATTTCTCACTCTCACACTAACCTACACTCAGCCTCCAGCAATTTATGAAAATCACATTTTAAGTATTTATACCAGTTTATGACTTCTGTCAGTAAGCAGATCTCAGCTGTGACTCTGGATCCTCTCATCTCTAGATTTTAGGGTGGGGGGGGTTGTCCTGCAAACTCAGTTTTCTGTTAGATTCTAGAAAAGCTACTGTGCTTTAGTTTGTCCAGCTTCTTCTTGTTGTGAGGACCAGAGTGACAATTTCTGACTCTTGCTATGTCAGAGCTAAAATGCGAAGTCCTAACCTTTTATTTAATAGAAAATAGAACAGTTATTTGTAGCATGAAAGACTTTACATCACAGGTTGTACACAAAAAGGATTACAAGTGAAATGAAGATTCATTCAACCAAACGACACGTTGTATTGAATATCTGAAATATGAAAGTTATTTCACTTTGCTTTGGAAAAAGTAGATCATAAAAGGGAAATATATAAATGGCTGCTCATGGTGTTAGAAAGTCTGCCTGTTAGCTGTGATCTCAAAATGTGTGTGCCTGGAGTGCCCAGGGTTTTCTGAGTATTTTAGGCTGTAGTCTGGGAGGAGGATAGTTGGGGGTACAAATTGGACCACAGGAGGGAGTATGGAGAAATGCAGATAGAGACCCCTATTTCAAAAGCAGTTTAAAAGAGCTTAAGATTTCCATGGGCTAGATTCACTCATCAAAGAATTCTATAGAAGGTGGGACACACTGGATAAGAAGGATGTCAAAGATTCAATAAAACATCAAAGGGAGAGGGATAAACCGGAAGGAGGCAATGACTTGAGCTAATGCTGGGAGGCAAGACTAGGCTCCATGTATCCTCAATGAGCAAGTCGGTATAGTTGGAGCAAGGCTGATATAAAAACTACTAAATTGGGGAGGTATACAAGTTCCTGTACAATAAGGGAGTGGGCAGATAAAAGATCTCATCTGTAAGTGGTATTTCGCTGTATGTGACATCATAGATCAGAGAGCCAAATGGTGGCTCCTGGGGCTTCAGGCTGTGGAAAATGAGGAGGTCTTAGTTGACCATAAACTTCCAGTTATAAGATGAATAAGTTCTGGGGATCTAATGTACAGCATGGCGATAGTTAGCAGTACTCTATTAAATACTTGCAAGTTGCTAAGAGAGGAAATCTTAAGTGTTCTCACCACACACACACACACACACACACACACCACATACAAGGTAATTATGAGGTGATGTAAGTGTTAACTAACCCTATTGTGTTAACCTTTTCACCACATATACTGTATTAGGTCAGCATGTTGTACACCTGAAATTTACACATTGTTATATGTCAATTACATTTTAATAAAGCTGGGAAAATTGAAATAAAATGAAAAAAAAAGGTTTGAGATTTGGGGTTGCAAAGCTGTTTTTACATGGAAAGGCATCCTCTAATTTGTGGCCAGCAAAGTACTACAAAAACGTTGAAATTTTAGATATACTTATTTTGGTGCAAGTTGGATGATGTGGGAAAATCTGAAGAGTAAGGAGAACAGTTAAATAATATGGCAATCATCATGGTGGGGTATGGTCAGAGCTGATATTAGAGCTTCCGTTAGGGGAAGGGCAAGGAAAGAAGGGGCAGAAGATGCATTGTGGTAAAGAACAGTACTTACATGGGGTGTGCCTCGGTGGCTCAGTTGGTTAAGCGTCCAGCTTCGGCTCAGGTCATGATCTCACAGTTTGTGAGTTCAAGCCCCACGCCAGGCTCTGTGGTGACAGCTCAGAGCCTGGAGCCTGCATCAGATTCTGCGTCTCCCTCTCTCTGCTCCTCCCCTGCTCGTGCTCTGTCTCTCTATCTCAAAAATAAATAAACATTAAAAAAATACAAAAGAATAGTACTTACATGCTTCACTGAGGAAAAATGGAAACATTACCAAGCTACAAGTTTTTATTATTTGTATTATTTTGTTTTCATCATAAAAAGATAACTTTTAAGTAAATATAGGCTCATAAAAACTGACTTCCTATCAAAAATAAAGAGCATTATGACCAAAATTTGCTTTTTAATGAATGAATAAAATTCTCAAATGTGTAGTAATACATATGCAGAAGCCCATTACATTTTACGTCTATTCAATAATTTTGGAGAGAAACATATTTGAGAACAATAAAAACAAAAAAATTGTAAAAAAATTATACTTTGCAGAAGTTACCAGAAGGCAACTGTAGAGGTTCAGCTATTTAATGATAAATAAATATGGTATCCAACTGCAGTTTTGGAAGGTGACCATGACTCCAATGACCTATGCTCTCCTCGGCTTTTGAAGGAAAATTCTGAGATGTTTGCTGGTGAATTAAATGAATATTTAGATAACAATTAAAAACAATACAGCAGTTAAATATTTTCCGATAATGACATCATACCTTTGAAATCTAAGAATGGTATAACTATCATATTTTCGATTTTTAAAACCCCTTCCTTAATATGATACACCCAGTATATCCTTTAATAATTGGAAAAATAGTTATAAGGGCCAGAAATACAATGTATTCTGAAAAATGTTGTCTTAGTAAAATACATGTATAAAAATTAAATAAATCATTGTCCATTAACTATAAGTAAATTTAAACAAAAATAAAATACCTGTAAAATATTTGTTTTTTATCAAACAAAAATATTAATATGTAGTTTTGCACTATTACATTGTTCTGAATTTGAAACACACACACACACGCACACACACACACTCCAACAGGGTCATGTTACTATGGATCTTTCTTTCTTCCTTACTTTCTTTCTTTCTTCTTTCTTCCTTTCTTCTTTCTTTCTTTGTCTTTCTGTCTTTGTGTCTTTCTGTCTGTCTTTTTTACTAAAGAAACAATATGCGTATCAATGTAATGATCTAAATCGAGTTTTTGTTCAGTATCTTCCCCTCAAAGTCTACAAAATATGAAGGAAACAAATCTCATTACCACTCAGTTAAAGCTCCCAGCAAACTGTATCGTTTTTGTAATTCAATACTTCTTATCATATGACCATTTTCCTGTTATTTCATAGAATCTATATTCTGCTCCTTATGCCCATGACAGTGCCATGCTGTTCTCTTCTTCCGATATTCCATTTCCCCATTAATTCAAGTGCATTTTTAAGTGAAGATGCTATACATTTCCTATGCACTCAATAGAACATTTACTTATGGTCATATTTTCTAACTAATTTTAATACAGAAAGAGGTAATATAAGAATATACAGTATGGTAAAAGGGACCATCATATACATAACTCATCTTCAGAAACGAGGTCAATGGTGACAAACGGTACCATGAAACCATACCTCCCTTACTAAAGGTAGGTTCAATGACACACAAAAAAATATTTCCTTTGAAACTTTAATTTCTCAGAACCAGTTTTTGTGACTAATCAGTGAAGTTATTGTTTCACTTCAAAGCTCACACGCATATTTTCACATCAAAATCTTAATGTTTAGACTCCTGTTTCACATAGGCTGGGTTTTTTTTTTTCAGTTATGATTATAAGTTTATTGTGTTTATTTCAATTCCAGTATAGTAAACATACAGTGCAGTATTGGTTTCATGTATACAACACTTCCCTACAACACCCAGTACTCGTCACAACAAGGCCACTCTTAAATCCCGATTACCCACTTCACCCATCCCCCCCCCCCCCCCCCCCCCCCGGTAACCATCAGTTTGTTCTCTGTAGTTAAGAACCTCTCTCTCTCTCTCTCTCTCTCTCTCTCTCTCTCTCCTTCTGCTCATAGACTGAGGTTTTTAATCATTAGTCAAATTATGTCTCCTTCACTTTGTCTTAGAGTGGGTTTTCATTAAACACAAGATTTTCTCAATATTTTCTTTGTGATTCAATAATCTAACATAATGATTGTAAGGAAAAACCTCAATGAATGTTCTTACTTTGACAGCACAAGAATGTATTTATATTAAAACATGTTTATGCAAAAACACGAGTAAGTGCTTATCTTTTCCTCTTTGCTTGTGTATATTGAGGGATAATTTTCTCAGTACCTGTATAGTTCGAGACAATATTCAAATCTTGTCAACATAGCACCAAAGGCTAACTTTTCAACACCTTTTCTCCTACAACCTTACGTGAAACATCCATTCCTAGATGAATTCCTCTCAAATTGTTTCTTAAAACCTCAACTGGTTTTCTTTCTCTCTGCTTTTCCTCAGAACATTTTACTCACCATGAGGTTTTTCCTGATAGCGCCCCTCAGTAATTTTAGCCCATAAATACCTGCTGGCCCCCTTCAATTCTTCTAGGTGTTACTCATTTGACTTTGCCACCTTGAAAAACAAGTTTTCCATTTTGTAATCATTATAAACTCTTTGATTTCAAGGATTCAACATTTACATTCCTGAGGCCTAATATAATATCTTATAAACGTAAATACAATGAGTATCTGTGAACTTTCCAAATGTTTGTTTCCTGAAACACTAATTTTATTTTATTATTTTTAATTTTTTTAATGTTTATTTATTTGAGAGAGAAGGAGAGAGAGAACGAGTGGGGGAGGGGCAGAGAGAGAGGAAGACACAGAATCCAAAGCAGGCTCCAGGCTCTGAGCGGTCAGCACAGAGCCTGATGCGGGGCTCAAACTCACAAACCACAAGATCATGACCTGAGCCAAAGTCAGATGCTTAACCGACTGAGCCACCCAGGTGCCCCTCCTGAAACACTAATTTTAATATATAGTATTATTTTATAGAAGACATATTAGGTGTTTACATGAAGAAACATCAAATTTCAAGTTTCAAAGGGAAAGGTTTATGGAAAAAGATTGATATTTGATCAACAACACAAAGTTTAATTGAATTTTTACTATATTGAAAAAGTATTTGAAGGGCCTTAGGGCTGGGATATGGTTGATAGTAAATACAAAGTACTGCTCTATTAACGAGAAAAGCCCATCATTTAATCATAGTAAAAAAAATATAAATATAGGTGCATTATATGTATTGTGTGTGGTTTTGTATAAACGTGGTATGGCAGTTTAGAGAAGAGCAAAATAAAGAGTAGCTACACTGGTTCTTTTTAAGATTTTACTTTTTTTTTTTACTTTGTGGGGGGAGGGGCAGAGTGAGAGAGAGACAGATGGACAGAGAATCCAAAGAAGGCTCTGCATTGACAGGCTGACAGCAGAGAGCCAGATGTGGGGCTGGAACTCATGAACCCTGAGATCATGACCTGAGCTGAAGTCGGACGCTTACCACCTGAGCCACGCAGACACCCCTATACTGATTTTAAGTGTGGTTTAGAGGAGTTGACTATCAGAGTGAGGGCTGAATTGCCCCACAAAATAAATCTGGAGAAGATGTAAAGATAGCAGTATGGGTAAAAACACAGCAAAGTAAGATTCCATCAAGGCACAATGGCTTCAGCCAATAATTAGAGATGAAAGCAATCAAGGTTTGTCTGCAATGAGCAAAACACTACGAGCTTGGCCCTGAGTTTATGAAGAGCTGATGATTGACAAATCAATTAGGTTAGAATCAGGGTAGACTATGAATTACATTCAATGTTTTATCAGGACACTGAGAAGAGTGAGGCGATAGTTTAGGAAAACTTATTTTCTGTGAAGTGTGAATTACATACAAAATTCTTGAAAGCAGAAATCCTACTTTCGGATGGTAAAGGCTGAAATTAAGCTGCAGGAAAAGTAGTAGAAACACACAGACAAAAGTAGCAGACGCAAGATGCGTGATGAAAAGTCAATAGTACTTGCATGATTTTGTTTTAATTTACATCCAAATTAGTTAGCATCTAGTGCAATAATGATTTCAGGAGTAGATTCTTTAGTGCCCCTTCCCCATTTAGCCCATCCCCCCTCCCACAACCCTTCCAGGAACCCTCTGTTTGTTCCCCATATTTAAGAGTCTCTTCTGTTTTGTCCCCCTCCCTGTTTTTATATTATTTTTGCTTCCCTTCCCTTATGTTCATCTGGTCTGTGCCTTAAAGTCCTCATAGGAGTGAAGTCATATGATATTTGTCTTTCTCTGACTGATTAATTTCACTTAGCATAATACCCTCTAGTTACATCCACGTAGTAGTACTTGCACGATTTTTATGAATAAACAGAAAACTTTAAAAACGCCAGACATTCTTTTATTTGTTTCTGTTCCTATTTAAAGGCAATATTTGAAATCTATGTAGATTAAATTTATATCAAAGAAGAAACAGCATCAAACCCTAAGATTTCTCTTTGCTTTTATTTAAGATGTATGTGTTTCAACGTTCATGTTGAAGTTCACTGCTTGGAACATCAATACGGTTGACAATCACTTGGGTGAGATGAATATTTGGAAACATAAAAATAAGACTCTTTTTTTTTTAATATATGAAATTTATTGTCAAATTGGTTTCCATACAACACCCAGTGCTCATCCCAAAAGGTGCCCTCCTCAATACCCATCCCAGGACTCTTAACTATAGAGAGCAAACTGATAATTACTGGAGGGGACATGGGTGGGGGATGGGTTAAACACGTGATGGGTATTAAGGAGGGCACTTGTGATGAGCACTGGGTATTGTACATATGGGATGAGTCACTAAATTCTACGCTTGAAACTAATATTGCACTGTATGTTGACTAGCTGGAATTTAAATAAAACTTGGAGAAACGAAAAAGGAAACACGTAAAAATAGGATTTAGCAAAACTAGTTTTTCATAGTGTAAGCAATCAATGTAAAAATAAAGAAAAAATGAACAAAATGAAAATTTATTATTTTGTTGTCGGAGCCAGCATTGGAATGTCACTTTGACTCCAAAATTAAAATGCTTCATCAGTAGAACAAAGGCCAACCTTTGATAGGTTTCTATCAAACTATACTGAATCCTATGTATAGTCCCAGATTATTTAAGAACAAAACAATCCTGTGCACACTATGAGTCTATTTGACAGTAAAACTGAAATAATTGTGAATGGTCTGATATCAAACTTCCACTAATTTCAATTCAAATGTGTGCCTACTTGTATCTTTTGGTCACACTTGTAGGAGCACTGTTCAGTCCTTGAAAACATGCACACATCTGGTGTTCTTTTTCCTCATCACTTGTACTATCTGTCTACTTGACATCTTTGAAATGTATCTCTTTAAACTTCTTTTGTTTTCATCGAGACCTCCAAACCTAGGCACAGGGTCTGAGTTGGGCGTTCCACGGCATGTACCAAAATTATTATGTCATTATACATCTGACTTCTAATCTTTTTTGCTTAAGCCTAGTTTACTTATGTGCTATAATTCTTTTTAAAAGTTAACACAGTATGAAGCAAAAATCATGTTTCCTTTCATCTGAGGGGGTCTACACGCTGTATTCACTTCAGTAATCCAAAACCAACTCTTAAACTCTAATGTCCTTATTGTTCCGCGGGTGACATTGCATTCTCCTTTTCCATGGCAATTAATATGAAGTTATCATTTTCTTTATACAATTATCTAACTTGTTTAAATTTTTTTGCAAGGCGTATCCACCTCTGCATGTTCTTTAGTTTCTACAGTGTGGATATTTTCCTTTCCACAAAATAAAATATTTAGTTTGTTCTAAACTTTCAATTGTGAAATTTTCAACATATATGAAAGTGAAGGGGCTGGTATAATAAATGCCTATTACTTATTATTTTTTAATTTGTTTTAATTTACATCCAAGTTAGTTAACATATAGGGCAATGATGATTTTAGGAGTAAAATCCAGTGTTTCATCCCATACATACAACAACCAGTGCTCATCCCAACGAGTATTCTCCTTACTGCCACTTGCCCATCCTCCCACCCAAAACCCCTCCAGCAACCCTCACTTTGTTCTCTGTATTTAAGAGTCTCTTATGGTTTTTCCTCCTCCCTGTTTTTATGTTATTTTTGCTTCCCTTCCTTTATGTTCACCTATTTTGTATCTTAAATTCTACATATGAGTGAAGTCATATGATACTCACCTTTGACTAATTTGCTTAGCATAATACACTCTAGTTCCACCCACGTTGTTGCAAATGGCGAGATTTCATTCTTTCTGATTGCCAAGTAATATTCCATTGTGTATGTATATAACGCATCTTCTTTATCCATTCATCGGTTGATGGACATTTGAGTTCTTTCCATACTTTGGCTATTGTCAATAGTGCTGCTATAAACATTGGGGTGCGTGTGCCCTTTGAAACAACACTCCTCCTGTATCCTTTGGAGAAATACCTAGTAGTGCAATTGCTGGATCATAGGGGTTATATTTTTAAATTTTTGAGAAACCTCCACACTCTTTTCCAGAGGGACTGCACCAGTTTACATTCCCACCAGTGTGCAAAAGAGATCCTCTTTCTCCAAATCCTCACCAACATCTGTTGTTGCCTGAGTTGTTAATGTGAGCCATTCTGACAGGTGTGAGGTGGTATCTCATTATGGTTTTGATTTGTCTTTCCCTGATGATGACTGACGTTGAGTATTTTTTCATGTGTCTGTCAACCATCTGGATGTCTTCTTTGAAAAGTGTCTATTCATGTCTTTTGCCCATTTCTTCACGGATTATTTGTTTTTGGGGTATTGAGTTTGATAAGCTCTTTATAGATTTTGGATGCTAACCCTTTATTCTATATGTCATTTGCAAATATCTTCTTCCATCACGTCTGTTCTCTTTTAGTTTTCCTGATTGTTTTCTTCACTGTGCAGAAGCTTTTTATCTTCATGAGACTCCAATAGTTCATTTTTGCTCTGGTTTCCCTTGTTTCCTGAGACGTGTCAAGTAAGAAGTTGCTGCTGCCAAGGCCAAAGACGTTGTTGCCTGTTTTCTCCTCTAGGATTTTGATGGTTTCCTGTCTCATGTTTAGATCTTTCATCCATTTTGAGTTTGTTTTTGTTTATGGTGTAAGAAAATGGTCCAGGTTCATTCTTCTGCATGTCTCTGTCCAGTTTTTCCAACATTTGCTCAAGAGACTGTCTTATTTGACTGGATATTCTTTCCTGCTTTGTCAAAGTTTAGTTGGCCATACATTTGTGGGTCCATTTCTGGGTTCTCTATTCTGCTCAATTGATCTATGTGTCTGCTTTTGTGCCCATACCATACCGTCTTGATGATTTCAGCTTTGTAACACATCTTGAAGTTCAGAATTGTAATACCTCCAGCTTTGGTTTTCTTTTTCAGGATTGCTTTGGCTATTCTGGGTCTTTTCTGGTTCCATACAAATTTTAGGATTGTTTGTTCTAGCTCTGTGAAGAATGCTGGTATTATTTTGATAGGTATTGCATTGAATATGTAGATTGCTTTGGGTAAAATCAACATTTTAACAGTATTTGTCCTTCCAATCCATGAGCATAGAATGTTTATTTTATTGTGTCTTCTTCAATTTCTTTCATAAGTTTTCTTTAGATTTCAGTGTATAGGTTTTTCACCTCTGGTTAGGTTTATTCCTAGGTATTTTAGTGCAATTGTAAATGGGATCAATTCTTTGACTTCTCTTTCTGCTGCTTCACTATTGGTGTTTAGAAATGCAACCAATTTCTGTGCATTGCTTTTAGATCCTGAAACTTTTCTGAATTCATGGATCAGCTTCAACATTTTTTTGGTAGAATCTTTTGGGTTTGCACATAGAGTATCATGTCATCTGCAAAGAGTGAAAGTTTGACTTCCTCCTTGACAATTTGGATACCTTTTATTTCTTTGTGTTGTCTGATTGCTGAGGCTAGGACTTCCAACAATATGTTGAATAACAGTGGTGAGAGTAGACATCCTTTTCGTGTTCCTGACCTTAGGGGGAAAGTTCTCAGTTTTTGCCCATTGAGGATGATATTAGCAGTGGGTCTTTCATATATGGATTTATGATCTTGAGGTATGATCCTTCTATCTATTTTCTTGAGGGTTTTTTATCAAGAAAGGATGGTGAATTTTGTCAAATGCTTTCTCTGCATCTATTGAGAGCATCGAGTGGTTCTTATTCTTTCTTCTATTAATGTGATGTATCACATTGATCGATTTGCAGATATTGAACCAGCCCTACATCCCAGGAATAAATCTCATTTGAGGGTGGCGAATAATTCTTTTACTGTATTTTTGGATCTGGTTGGCTAGTATCTTGTTGAGAATTTTTGCATCCATGTTCATCAGGGAAATTGGTCTGTAGTTCTCCTTTTTAGTGTGGTCTCTGTTTGGAATTAAGGTAATTCTGGCCTCGCAGAATGAGTTTGGAAGTTTTCCTTCCATTTCTACTTTTTTGGAACAGCTTCAAAAGAATTGGTGTTAACTCTTCTTTAAATGTTTGGTAGAATTCCCCTGGAAGTCCATCTGGCCCTGGACTCTTGTTTTTTGGGGGAGATTTTTGATTACTGATTCAATTTCGTTACTGGTTAAGGGTCTGTTCAAATTTTGTATTTCTTCCTGTTTTAGTTTTGGTAATTTATATTTGTTTTTATTAATGTTATATGTTATGTTAGGAATTTGTCCATTTCTTCCAAATTTCCCAATTTGTTGGCATATAATTGCTCATAATATTCTCTTATTATTTGTTGTTCTGCAGTGTTGGTTGTGATCGCTCCTCTTTCATTCTTGATTTTATTTGTTTGGGTCCTTTCCTTTTTCTTTTTGATCAATCTGACTAGGGGGTTATCAATTTTGTTAATTCTTTCAAAGAACCATCTCCTAGTTTCATTGATCTGTTCTACTACGTTTTTGTTTTGTTTTGTTTTGTTTTTATCATTGATACCTGCTCTAATTTTCATTATATCCCATCTTCTGGTGGTTTGGGCTTTATTTGCTGTTCTTTTTACAGCTCTGTAAGATATAAGGTTAGGCTGTGTATCTTAGATCTTTCTTCCTTGCTTAGGAAGGCCTGGATTGCTATATACTTCCCTCTTATGACTGTCTTTGCTGCATCCCAGAGGTTTTGGGCTGTCACATTTTCATTTCCATTGGCTTCCATGTATTTTTAATTTCCTCTTTAATTTCTTGGTTAATCAATTCATTCTTTAATAGGATGTTATTTAATCTCCACGTATTTATGGTCTTTCCAAATTTTTTCTTGTGTGTTTTTGAGTTTCAGAGTGTTGTGTTCTGAAAATATACATGGTATGATCTCAATCTTTCTGTACTTGTTGAGGGCTGATTTGTGTCCCACTGTGTGATCTATTCTGGAGAATTTTCCATGTGCAGTCAAAAAGGATGTATATTCTTCTTCTTCAGGATGAAATGTTCTGAATATATCTGTTAAGTCCATCCGGTTCAGTGTGTCATTCAAAGCCATTGTTTCCTTGTTGATTTTCTGCTTAGATAATCTGCCCATTGTTGTAAGTGGGGTGTTGAAGTCCTGTATTATGGTATTGTTGTCCATGAGTTTCTTTATGTTTGTGATTAATTGATTTATACATTTGAGTGCTTCTAAACATTGGGGGCATAAATGTTTACAATTGTTAGATCTTCTTTGTGGATAGACCCCTTAATTATGATATAATGCCTTTCTTCATCTCTTGTAACTGTCTGTATTTTAAAATCTAGTTTGTCTGATATAAATATGGCTATTCCAGCTTTCTTATGGCGACCATTAGCATCATAGATGGTTCTCCAACCCTTTACTTTGAATCTGAAGGTGTTTTTAGATCTAAAATGGATCTATTGTAAACAGCATATAAATGGATCTTGTGTTCCTATACATTTTGATATCCCATGCTTTTTTAACTGGAGGGTTTAGTCCATTTAGAGTGAGTACTTAAAGATATGAATTTAGTGCCATTGTGTTGCCTGAAGTGTTTGAGTTTCTGGTGATGTTCTTTGGTCCTTTCTAGTCTTTGTTGTTTTGGTCTTTTTTTTTTTTTTTGCTTTGTTTCATCTTTTCTCCACTCAGAGAGTCTCCCTTAAAATTTCATGCAGGGCTGGTTTAGTGATCATGAACTCCTTTAGTTTTTGTTTGTCTGGGAAACTCATTATTTCTCTTTCTATCTTGAATGACAGCTTGCTGAATAAAGAATTCTTGGCTGTATATTATTCTGATTCAGCGTGTTGAATATGTCCTGCCACTCCATTCTGGTCTACCAAGTTTCTGTGGATAAGTCTGCTGTGAACCTGATGTCTTCCTTTGTAGGTTAAGGACTTATTTTTCCTTGCTGCTTTCATAAGTCTTTCCTTGTCTGTGTATTTTGTGAATCTACTATGATATGCCTTGTTGATGGTCAGGTTTTGTTGAAGCTAATGGGACTTCTCTGTGCTTCCTGGATTTTGATGTCCGTGTCTTTCCCCAAATTAGAAAAGTTTTCCACTATAATTTGCTCACATAAACCTTCTACTGGCTTTTCCCTCCCTTCATTTTCGGGGACTCTTATGATTCAGATGTTATTCCTTTTTAATAAATCACTGAGTTCTCTAATTCTTGTATCTTGCTTTTTGCCTTAGTTTCCTTCTTTTTTTTCTGCTTTATTATTCTCCATAATTTTGTCTTCTATATTGCTGATTCACTGTTCTGCTTTGTCCATCCTTGGGGCCGTGGTATCCATTCAAAATTGCATCTTGGTTATAGCATTTTTAATTGCAACCTGACTAGATTTTACTTCTTTTATCTCCACAGTAAGGGACTCTATGCTTTTTTCAACTCCAGTTAGTATTCTTATTATTGTGGTTCTAAATTATAGGTCAAATATCTTCTTATATCTGTGTTGATTAAGCCCTTGGCTGTCATTTCTTTCCATTCTTTATTTTCAGGTGAATCCCTTTGTTTTGTCATTTTGGAGGAAGAAAAAGAGTTAATGAAATAAAAAATTAAAATTAAAAAATTAAAAACAACACAAAAAATCAAGTAAAGGAAGCTAGATCCTAGGTGTGTTTTGGTCTGGCTATTGAAAGAAGCTTTATAGAATAGAGGAAAGGGGAAAGAAAAGAAAAAAAGAAAAGTAAGAAAAAGTTTAAAAAATTTTAAGAATGTCTATAATAGATTAAAATGAAATGAGAAAGTGAAATAGAAGAAAAATTAACAAAAAAGTAAAAACCTTAGTAAAAAGAATTTGATTTTTTTAAATAAAAGGAAAATAAAAATAAATTTTTCTCTTTCTGTATCCAATAAAAAGAAAAGAAAGGAGAATAAAAAGACAAAAATAAATAAACAAAAGCAAAACATTAACAATAGCAAATGGATGAGCCAGTAAACAGAATGAACCCAAATGAAGTTACATCCAGTCTCCCTAGTACTCAAACTATGCAGCACTTTGTAGTCCATACACTAAACAAATGGAGAGACTTATGGTGGTCCTCTAGGGCATGTCCTTGGAGGGTACAGTTGGGCAGGGTTTCATGTAACAGCTCCATTCTCCACTAGATGGCATTGCTTAGTTTACTGAGGTGGATTGGTGTGGCACGTGGGCACATGTATGCCAGTGTGCAGGAAAGGTGAAAGTGGCTTCACCCAGCTTCCTAGTCTCTGGCACAGGAACTTTGCACTGTCATTGACTGGCAATCAAGCACCATTCTTTTGTCTCAGGCTTCTGCCCACTCCCCACTTCTACCATGTCTGGGCCCAAGCCATCAGCCTGCCAGGCGGCATCTCCCCCACAAATTTTTATCTCATATGGGTCTCTGTTTCCAAACCCCTCACTTGAGAGAACCCTGAAGCTTGGACCCACTCCAAACCTCTGGGAGGTCCTCAGTGAGCAATTGCCAAGTGCCAGCTTGTCCCAGAAAACGTTTGCCTGATTGCACAGCAGCAAAGATTCAGAGATTATGGAAAATCACAACACACAGCCAGCACCAGGTTTCCCTGCATTCTGGTGTCTTTGTTCCAATACCAGCAAACGTGGCTACTCTCCACAGTCTGCTGGGACTTTGCCTGTAGAGAAGCCATGTGGTCTCTACCAATGCACTACAAGCAGGGGAACTTCTTCTTCCATCGTGCCCCATAAACCCCTCAGACCTCACTGCCTGCTCCTGGAGATTCACCCTTTTTCATCATCAGAGCACCACCAGGTATTGAGTTGCAGAATTTCTGACTCTGTACTCCACTGTTTATAGAGCCCTAATGGTATTGAAACCCTCTCTTTTCTCCGTGTCAATGGTTTTGAAGGGAACAGATTTCTTGTTCAGTCCCTTGTGAGTGTTTCCACTTTTTCTGTTTCTCTCTAACTACTTTCAGGGGAAGTACTTTTCCTGCACTCTCCTGATTCACCACACTCTCCCTGACTTTCTGTGTCCCCTCCTGATAAAAAGAGCTTCCTACCCTCCACGGCTTCTCTCTCCCCCAATTCACTTTTCTGCACCATGTACCTGCCAAGTTCTGTGGCTTAAGTTACGCAGATTGCTGTGTTAATCCTCAGATCATTTCCTAGGTGTACAAATGGTTTGGTGCTAATCTAGCTGCATTTCAGGGAGGAGAGAAGCTGGGAACTTTCATGCTGGTCCACTATCTTGGAAAAAAGGACCCCCCATTACTTATTTTAAACAATATCAACAGAATTTAAATTGTGCTTAATGTATACCTACACCCATTTGTCCCCTCTTGTATTATTGTGAGGCCAGTACATGATAACATATCATTGCATCTATAAATTTTTCACTACATATCTCTAAAATATGAGGTCTCTAAAAAAATAATCAGTTCTAGTTGAATTGTTGAATCTCATACCTCCTTATTGAGTGGATAAGGCCCCTGGATTCATTTTAGGTCACAGTAAATATCTGACACATGAAGGGTTGAAAAATGCTGATTTTGGATATAATGCTTAGAATCATAAGTTGTCTCTAACATCACCATTATCTAGAACAAACAATAAAACTATTTATATGATATATTGATTTATATAATATGACATATGGTATATCAATATATGTTGATACACATCTCTATATGTAGATTTATTGCTATCTGTCAGTTTTTACTGATATCCACTGTAGTTCTTGAACACATCATTACCAATACCTGTGAAAATCACTTGAGGGCCATTAGGATCAATGTAATTCACTAAATTAACTAAGAATTATATCACATAAGCGATTATATCATATAAAATCAAAAAATGATTTGAAGTCTGAGGAAGTCAATACATGAGTTATAAGTCAGTAATGAGTCTCATGCTTGAGTGAAGGAGACAAAGAGAAAATCTGCATAAAATCTTTTTCAAAATTTAAATGAAGAACACACATAATTACTGAATCTACATTGGGAAAGCAACGGAAACATTAATTTGAAATTGACTTCCATTTATTTAAGCAAGAAAAAAGGTAAAGGATAAAGTCTGAAAAGATAAGTATTATATATAGCATTGTTAAAATAACCGAGAAGTTATGAACACAGACAAAAATTCTCACACTCCCTACCTTTTTATAAAATAAGGAGCAGGAAGACAGAGTCAATCAACCTGTACCCTTGCTTTTGGCTTCCAGGGAAACGCTCATAAAGAGTGACAATGGAGACAGCAACAAGCAGCGGGCCACTGCATTTTGCAAAGCCCACTAAGTAATAACTCATAGGTCCTAAGACAGATTCTTCTCCATAAATGCACTTCATTTATTGTTCAAATTCATAGAAAGATCAGAATACATATTATATTAAACTCATAATTTTGTATATTCATCAAAATAACAATTAGAGTTAAGAAAGTCTAAGTTTATCTAGTAAGATTTATCTAAATTTATCTGGGGCAGCAATTTCTTTAACTTTGATGTTTATAAAGCAATCTCAAGAGCTCCCTCCCCCTAAAAAAATGGGCAATAGGAAAGAAAAACAGGGAGCACTGTGTGAAAATGAAGGATTTGCTGGCTAAAATTCTCTGAGTATTATTTTTAAGAATGAAATAATACTCTAGGGATATGGTATCAGTGAGGTATGCCAGATGTCAATGTTATAAATAAAATTTAATTTAGACTAAAAGAAGTACAACAAGATTTTATATTTTATGAGTTAAGTTTATTTTGAGATATATCCACAAATATCACAGAAGGTATAAAGACGGAAGCTGCATGTCAATAATGGAGTAGGAATGAGGACATCCATCTTGAGAAGTGAAATTCTTAATCAAGAAAATGGTCCCCCCGCTGATCCAGAAATTATTGTTAGATGTCTTCTTCAATGGCTATGACAGTATCTCAAATGTGTCAAAGATCATAGTGAAAAAATCAAAAGAACCATTTGATGAAAATGAGAGAATATCCACGAATTTTATGTAGCGGACAAAATTTTTAGTAAAATCCAGATGACCAGTATCTCCTATAGAAAGTGGGACGAAAGTAGCCACAGCCACAACCACCATAACCTCCAAGACCATAACCATAGCCCAGGCCAGCAAAACCACCAAGGCCATAGCCAAGGCCACCATAGTAGTTGCCGTAGTAGTAGGTCATTGTGTCAAGGCTTGAGGATTTGGTTGGATGTTGAAAGTGACTTTCCAGAGAATGAATATCACAACGTGAACCCTGACTTTTATACTCCCTCATTTGGGTGTGGCTCACTCCATAGATATTTCTCATTCTTATTTCTTTTCACAAATATGCTAAACATCCCAATTATATCTTTGTCTTGTGATTTTAGAAGTTTTAACGCTACTGATGCATAATTTTATTTACTTATCTGCTTCATCTACATTTCTTACAGCCAGAGTCTTTCAATAAAAGGTAATTACTATGACGTCTTCAAAGCTCATGGCTGATTAACATAATCTAACTGGATTGCTACTTGCAATGTGCCCTCTTCTTGCATCATATTAATTTTACTGGTCTTTGGATCTCATTATCCTCCTTTAGAAAGAGCCAGAGCTCTCCTCCCAAGCCAGAAATCGTTTTCCCATTTACTCAGAATGAGCTTGAAGATGTTAAAGCACATTGGTTAAGAGCCCAATATATGGAACCATACAGGCTTTTAGTTCAAACCCTGGTTCTGTCCATCACACATTATATAAACTGAGCTTCTCAATCTCTTAAAATATCAATTTTTACACATGTGCAAAGACAATAATAACTTCCATCTATGTTTTTTACCTTTGCATCAAAGCTCCCTAAGTGTAGAACAACATGCCATGCATACTTTATTCCATTCTCAGCACACAAAAGTAATTATAGCAAAGGAATAAATATAGCGTGGAAGATTCCTTTCTTATCTAGCTTTGAAGGTACTTAAAGGCACCGAGTGAAATTGAAACACCCAGAAAAAAAGGTGTACTAGAATTTATATCTGTTAAATGAAAGGGCAATATCTATATCATTTGGGAAGAAAACCATGCTTAATTAGTTCTTAAGCATTTGAATTACAGTGAGCTTGTATCATTCTAAGAGAGGATGATATTGCATTAGGAAGTTTAATTTAAGTCTTTCATAAGCAATCATTAGTAAATATAAATCAAAATAAAATATATTGTTCTTTGTAAAAATATTGGCAAAGCCCAAATGGAAAATCCACGTTGATGAATAAATTAATATTATTGGAAACAGATATCCTCTTGATGGAATAAGGAAGTTACCACAATGTTGATAAAAGTTTTGATGGTGAAGGTGTGCCTTTTGATTTCAAAGGACACTATCAACCTGACTATCCTGATTCATCCTTAAGAAGAATAGCTAGCATTACCAAATTATTCTTTTTATTAATTCCCTAAGAAAATGCACAAAAAATATGTAGCTGCTTTATGACTTCAAGCTATGTTTAAATTTTATTAGTTTATTACATTTAAAGCTTTTCATGGTTGACATTCCTCAGTCCCAGATTCTTTCAAACTCTTGCTACTGCTGTATCCTTGCTATTTGACCTTGATAAAGTACTTAACCTATTTGTTTTCTTATCTCTGTGATGAGAATAGTATTTTTTTCTGAAAGATCGAGTAAAAATTTAACTAAATAAAATGGATTCTCAAAAATTAGAACTGAAGGAAAAAAGCAACATATATATGAATTTTCATTAGTGATACACAGTTGCAATGTATTTGGCAGTTATTCCCAAGGAATTTCCAAAGATATTGCAAAACAGTGAGGGCAATAGGAACAATGAAAAATCCTTGTTAGCCAAAGTAGCCAAAATAACAAATTCTATCATCATGTTTGCCATGAGGTAGTGCCAGAGTTTGCAGTCCTGTGTAATTTATCTGGAAAAGGAGAAGAAATTATGACTTAAGCTACAGGAATGCAAGTCAGGGAAAAATAACTAGATTCAAGTTTTAAGGCAGTTAGCCAAGCCCCATACCTAAAATTAGCATATCTATCAAGGGTATAAGAAGCACTGAAGAGTCTTAAAAGCTCTCTTTCAAGAAAGTATCTTAGCTAAATTATTATGAAAATAATTTCTAAAGAATTCTTCCTAAGAAAAATAATCCCAGAGGAAAAATAGTCATTCTGTATGAAAATATATTGCTTAGACATCGCAAAACTTACGTAAAACATGTTCATCTTAATGCATGGACGAGAAACCAAATTTGCAACAGCAATAAAATTAGTTTATCGGAAACATGACCAGGATTATTACCATAAATAAGGAAGTTAGTGCCATGTTAATGAGCCACAATAATAAGGGAAATCAGTCCTTAACATTAAAGCTAATCCCAAGGGAAGTGGTTTGGGTGGGTTTTTACCTTTTGTGGCCAGAGGTGGGCTCCAATAAAGTACTGAAATTAAAGAAATCCAAAGTGAAAATAACATTAACAAGATTGAAGAACTCAGTAGAATAGATTGTACTAATAATATAGAAAATACGAGCTTCCTTATTTTGAATTCACATTATTTATACTTACATTTGTATTTTTTACTTTATTTAAGTGTAGTTGACAAAGAATGTCACATTAGTTCCAGATGTACACTGTTGTGATTCAATAATTCAATAATTTATACATTACACTATGCTCACCACAAGTGTAGCTAGCATCTGTCACCACTGAACTTCTTAATAAAACAAGTTTTTCCGTACAATAGAGAACACAAATATGTTCCATAAAAAGAAGGACAGTGGAAGCCACAGCTATAGCCACCATGTCTATCAATCTGTAGTTAGGAGCAGAGAAAGAACCAGGACCATACCAAATCTACCACAGTAGATTTATAGAATCTCATAATGCCACCGCCTACACGGGTCTTCTTTATAGTCTTTCATGGAAGGGAGTGGCCAATTCCACATTAAAAATTCTTATTTAATTGGAATAACTTTTAAGTATCAATATTTAAAAAAAAATTTTTTTAACGTTTATTTTGAGACAGAGAGAGACAGAGCGTGAATTGGGGAGGGGCAGAGAGAGAGGGAGACACAGAATCTGAAACAGGCTCCAGGCTCTGAGCTGTCAGCACAGAGCCCAATGCGGGGCTCAAACTCATGGACTGCGAGATCATGACCTGAGCCGAAGTCGGACGCTTAACTGACTGAGCCACCCAGGCGCCCCTAAGCATCAATATTTTTAAAGGATCCCCAAAGGATTCTAGAGAATAGCAAGGGTTGAGAAGTAATAATTTAGGGACATAATAGTGATCCCAATTTGGGATTCGGTTGTTCACCAACTGTTTACTTAGATCTCTCAATTTTCTATGTTTAGAGGTAAAGCTTGAAGCAAAATTCATATCTTCATGATTTACACAAAGGATACAAGTACAGATTCAGAGGATTACATGCACCTTATTGTTTATAGCAGCATTATCAACAATAGCCAAACTATGGAGATGGCCCAAATGCCCACCAAATGATGAATGGAAAAGAATAAAATCCTGCCTTTCGCAACAATATGGATGGAGCTAGAGTGTATTATGCTAAGCTCAATAAGTCAGTCAGAGAAAGATTAATACCATAAGATTTCACTCATATGTGGAATTTAAGAAACCAAACAGATGAACATATAAGAGATGGGGGAAAGAGAAGACAGGAAAACAAACCATAAGAGACTAGAAGGGAGAGAACAAACTGAGGGTTGATGAATGGACGTGGGTGGATGGTGGGCTAAATGGGTTATGGGTAGTAAGGAGGGCACTTATGATTATGAGCGGTGGGTGTTGTATGTAAGTCATGAATCACTGAATTCTACTCCTGAAACCAATACTGCATTGTATGTTAACTAACTAGTATTTAAATAAAAATTTGAAAAGAAAAAAAAAACCCATCTTTATTAAGATTACATTCCAGGAAGAAGATAGTAAATAAATCTATTGGATATATCTATTAGCTAAAATGTAGATGAAGGAAATAAGAGAAAATAATTACATACAGAGTGGCAGAATAGGGGGAAATACCATGATATAAGAAAATCAAGAAAAAGTCTCTTTGAGGAGATGATATTTGAATATAAGAATGAAGGAGACACATGTACATGTCTAAGTCAAAGAACAAACTGAATAGAAGGAAATGTACTTGTAAATGTTTTAAAATGGGAATTATTTTAGTATGATGATATGGAGAGAAAGTTAATGTGGCTAGATTATAGTTAATGGAAGGATATAATGGTGGGAGAGAAAGTCAGAAAGTTAGGCAGATTACATATAATCTAATGTATTAGATTATACAGAGCCTTCTGGACCTTGATGATTTTTAATGGAATTATAGGTGTAATGGAAATGTATGGAAGATGTTTAAGTGAAGGGGGTGATCTGACAACTTGCTGCTATATGGTTTGTGAATTGCAAAAGCTCAAGAATGGAAGCTTGGAATCTAAATTTATTGCAGTAATTAACACAAGAGATGGTGGTCGGCTCTATAGGGGTATGCTGGTGGATAGGGCAGAGATGGTAGGCATAAGAAAAGGAGGAATAAAGAATACCATCTTGGTATGGGGCTGAAGGAATTTGTTGAATGCCTTTGGTGTTATATTTGAGGGGAAGCCTGGTTGGAGGCAGGATATAAAAAGATCAAGATCAAGACATCTGATGTGGACACAGAAATATTTGTTTAAAATATTGAATAGGCAGTAGGACGGGCAATGTGAAGCTTGAGGGATGGTGTCTACAGCATAAGACTGCATGGAATAATTGGAAAGAGTGTAGGTAGATAAGAGTTCAGCCCTGGCATGTAAAGGTAGGAAAGAGACCGGGAATCCAGCAAAGGAGTCTGAGATGGGGTGGTCAGTATCATGGGAAGAAAGTGGCATTGTGGTGATCAGATCAATGAAGAGAATTTTTCAATAGGAGTAATTAGTAAATTCAGTGTAAATGCTGCTGATGGGCACTTGAAAAATAAGAGACCTGACTGGGGAAGAGGGGGTGGCTTCGAGTACACAAGTGGAAGAATGGCTTTTAGACAGAACAAGGATCATTCACGCACTGTAATATTCAGAAGGTACATTGTATGTTTGCTGAGGAATGATTGTGTTAGGCAGAATTCTAAAGACATTCCATCAAGTTTTCTGTCTCCTGGTTACTTAATCACAGATGGATCTATGTACCACTGAGGGGAGTTTCAGATGCAATAGTTATTAATCAGCTGACCTTAGAATAGGGAGATTATTCCTAAATCATCCAAGTGAGCCCAATGTAATCACATGGGCATTTTAAAATCAGAAAGAAAGGCAGATAAATTAGATATGTCAGAAGAGAGCAGCAGAGGGGAGCCTGGGTGGCTCAGTCGGTTAAGCCTCCAACTTTGGCACAGATCATGATCTTGCAGTTCGTGGGTTTGAGCCCCGCATTGGGCTCTGTGCTGACAGCTCAGCCTGGATCCTGCTTTGCATTCTGTGTCTCCCTCTCTCTCTGCTCCTCCCCTGTTCATGCTTTGTCTCTCTCCTTCAAAAAAAATATAAACATTAACAAACAAAATTAAAAAAAAAAAAAAGAAGAGAGCAACAGAGAGATGCAGAAATGGAGGTCTAATATTAGACCTGTAAGAATTTGACCTGCCATTGCTGGCTTTCAAGATGGAGGGACAGGGTCTATGAGCCACGGAATACCAGTGCCATCTAGAGGCTGAAAAGGGAAGTGGGACATCAGTCCTGCAACCATAGGAACTGAATTCTGCTAACAACTAGATGGAGCCTGGAGGCAAATTCAACCCCAGAACTTCCAGAAACAAATGCAGCCTGCCAACAAATTTGTTCTGGTGCTGTAAGACTAAACAGAGAGTCATCTGAGCCATTTTGTGCCTGGATTTGAGTTGCTCTGAACCACGAGGTTTATGATAATCCATTACAGCAGCAACAGAAAATAAATAAAATGATGATTGGTAGATGTTTAATTCTCTATTGTTCTTACTTTTTCAGTGAAATTTGAAACAAGTCACAAGTTGGATGAAGAGTAAAGCAGATAGTGTCAGGCATTTAAAAAATGATAAAGACTGTAATCATTATTTTAGTCATTGGAAAAGTGAATTTAGTAGGAAAATGGAGAATTTCTGGGCATGGCTGAATGCCTAATTGAGACTTAAAATTATAAATGTAATATAAAACAATTCAACAAGGCTAGACTTCTCTAGACAAATACCCCTGTATGTGAGTAAGCATGGAAAAAGCAGAGTTAAGCAAGGATTGGAATTTTAAAAGTCTGATACCACCAGTAAAGTGAGGTGAGGGATTTAAGGGTGTAGCAAAGCTGTGATTGGAATACTGGACAATTGATAATACTATCCCAGTAAAACTAGAAATAAGAACAAGGGAGATGTACAGTAGAAATTCGATGAGATCCATAGTTTATAGTTGAAAGAAGGGACAAGAGTTGTTTTTAAAAAATGAATATAGTAATATAAACCCCTAAAAATGGGAAGTAGAAAACAGAACAGTTGAAGATTGAAGGCAGGGACCAGGGCACAGAGGAAAAAGAGTATGAGGAGAGGCAAACACCAGGGTGTTTGAGGTGAAAAGAGGATTGATTGTCTAAATCCAAATGTATGAATAAGAAAAGGTTTCTTTTTTTTTCAATATATGAAATTTATTGCCAAATTGGTTTCCATACAACACCCAGTGCGCATCCCAACAGGTGCCCTCCTCAATACCCATCACCCAACCTCCCCTCCCTCCCACCCCCCATCAACCCTCAGTTTGTTCTTGGTTTTTAAGAGTCTCTTATGCTTTGGCTCTCTCCAAGAAATCTCTACCCACTGATGCGGCAGAGACAGGATCCTAGACAGGATTCAGTCAACAAGCAAACACCCACGAAGACAAATACCACACAAGCCCACAGAACAGAGAGCAAATACCTTCCACTTAGACGTGTCGTTAAGGCAAGGAGATTATATTTACGAGAGAAGAGCCCTCTCCCATTTAGCAATGAGTATTATTAATGGTCACTAATTCTATTATAGATAGGGAAGTGATAAGTGAAATTTTATATTTGTGGGTTGAGAGGTCAACATTTCGGAAGATATTAGGAACATCAGATTTTGTTGATTCTCTTGCATGTACTTGGAATCATTCTGAGCCAGATCAGATACAAGTGCTAATTTTAAACCTGTCTGTGAGCATAATTTTAAAAGAAAAATTATTATAAAATAATTGTGTCAATGGACAAATATTGGCATATATATATATGTATATATATATATATATACATATATATATATGTTTCAGAAAATTATTATTTAGGCTTTGCAAAAAAAATACACTGGTGTGTGTATGAAATTCTTTAACATAAATCAAAATGAAACCAAGTTTGTTATGTCAATGAAGACACTTTATGGGAAAACAGACACAGAGCTGTCTGTGAATGAATGAAGTAGCAGCAGTTCCAAAATGCAGCCATTCTGAAAAAAACTCCAGTGTCTTTGATGATATTCTTCTGAGAGGAATGAGTCTTCCTTGCCCTGCTTTCTTCAAAGCGCCTTCTGTAATGGTGTGTGACGTTAGCCATCTTTGCAGGTAATGAGGTTAACAATAGGCTTGACTTTGAGGACCGGAAGGAAAGAAAAAAAAGTTCACCATTTACAATGAGAGAAAGTTTCTACTGTTTTAGTAATTGACAGATTTTTCAGTGGAAGCCAAAGGAGCTATATCTTCTCCAGAAGAAGGGACCAGAGCAGGTCTTAGCTGAATTTATCATAGTCAATATAGCCAGAACGATTGCCACAGCCACATCTCAGGCTTCCAAAATCATCAAGGTTATAGCGAAGGCCACCAGAGTAATTGACATGGCAACTCGTTGCTAATAGGATTTCGGAATTAAATTTGTTTGTTTGTTTGTTTGTTTGTTTGTTTTTCTCAAGGGCCAGGAGCTTTTGGACCAACTCCTGTGTTACTCTGAGGTTCTTGGAGCATCTGGGGCTATTCTCAACTGTCACATTTAGACATAATATCCTGCTCTTGTGGTATTTTACTGGCATTGGACCATTCAGGCCCAAGACTCTTCTCTATTGGGAGCAATGACAAGTAGCGATGTGCCCTACTCTTTGTCCTCACCTCACCTTCAAAGTTTGGACGGTTAGGAGAAGATGAGACCTATTTTCATAAGTTCACTGTAACATAAGCTCCAGACACATCCCAAAGATTCTTCTTTATTTCTTATCCCTAGGTAGTTTATAAGAATACATTAGTTTTCATTTTCATTATTCTACTTCTTTGTGTGTTAGTATCCCTGCAATTGGGCTGCTGCACAACTGAGAAAAAGATCTGGGGAAATATGATATGTCTAATTTATTTATAGTATAACTTTATGCTTTGACCTCCTCAGAGATCTGCTTTTCTTTACACACTATAATCTGTAATCTTGCTAAACTCACTTATTAATTCTGGAAAGTTTTCAGCAGATACTTTAGGATTTTCTGCATATATAATCATATAATCTGTGAACAAGGGATAATTTTATTACTCTTTTTCTAACATACATGCCTTTTATTTCTCTTGTTTGCCTTATTTTACTGATAGGCCTTCCTGTTTGATGTTAAATATGAATACTCAGAATAGACATATTTTCTTGTTTTTCATCTTAAGAAGAAAATATTCAGTCCTTCACAATCGAGTATGATTTTAACCAGGTTTGTCACAGATACCTTGATCAGGATGAAGTTGTGTTCTACTATTCCTAATTTGCTAAATGTCTTTTTTAAATTTTATTCATTTATTATTTCTGTGAGAGAGAGAGAGAGAGAGAGAGAGAGAACAAGTGGAAGAGTGGCAAAGAGAGAGAGAGAGAGGCACAGAATCTGAAGCCGGCTCCAGGCTCTGAGCTGTCAGTACAGAGCCCGACATGGGGCTTGAACTCACAAATTGCAAGATCATGACCTGAGCCAAAGTCGGACACTTAACTGACTGAGCCACCCAGGTGACCCAAAGTCTTTTTCTAATATATGTTGAATTCTGTCAACTTTTTTTTCTGTATTAATTGAAATGATCATGATGCAGAGCAATGGCACTCTTCCCCAAACCACCTTATGCTATCACTTTCTAGTGATACTAACCTCCTGTCCATAATCCTTGTCAACTGCTGATCTGTTTATTATCACTATAGAGTTCAGTTTTGAAGAATATCAAATAAGCGGAATCATATACCACATAATCCTTAAGATTGGCTTCCCTTAGAATTATGTCTTTGAGATTTCTGCAATTAATTGAATGTATCAATAGGTCTTTCTTTTTCATTGTGAGTAGAATTCCATTGTATGTATGTGCACAGTTTTTTTTTTTTTTAATAAATAAATATTTGAAGGCTATTTGGTTGTTCCAGCTTGGGGCCACCACAAAATAATGTTGTTATGAACATTCGTGCATCTAAATTACTTTTAAATATTGTCAAACACCAAATTTACCCTTACTGGAGAAACATAGCTTCAACTCTGAAAGCAATTCCAAAGATGTCCCAAAATTATGATTACAGAAGAGGCTAAAATCACTAGCTACATATCTATTTAGCACCTCAAAGGGAAAAATTATTCAGAAGTATATAAATCAGTATGTATTTATAAAGCCACTATTAATGTGACTTTAGAGTCTAATTTTGTATGCCAAGTGGTACTTGTGGCTGCAGAAAAAATGACTTCATGCCGGTTCTATCAATGAGCTCTCACTTCAATTTTGTAAATTACACGTACATTCTTTTTCTGATGATTTTCCGTATGACTCCCTGATGCCAAAGTAGCCTCTTCGCCTTTAGTCTCATTATTAAAGTAGCCAGCTAGACACTCCTTCTCACCCATTAGACTCCACAGATCTGAATCAGATCCTATAGTCCATTGTGCACATAACTAAAGAAAAATAATATCATTCATTATGAGTGGTCTTATTAGAACACTACTCATTCAAGTAAGGCAGAATATTCTACTTCTCCTCAGGATGAGGACTCACAGGACACCAACATATTTCTTTAAATATAAATAGTCTTTACAAAATTCACATCAATGCTTTCAAACCATCTGTATCTTGTGTATGGTTTGTTGAGCTGTTTAACTGATTCTCAGACGCTAATACTGAAATTCCTGATACTTCCTTGCAATAGCACATTTATTATATGGCAGTCCTTCAATAGAAACTTTTAATCTATCAATTCCATCATACAAGGCTGGCAATAGCTGTCATATCCACAGCCACCCAGAGCTGTACCTGTAGCCAGCAGAGGAATGACCCATGTCTCTAGGCTAGCATATCCATAGCTACAGCCCAAGAGATCATAATAATTGTTCCTAGTAGCTTAATTTGTCAGGAATAGCAAATGAAAATAATTTGCTGAAATAAGTAAATGGAAGAAAAATCCATGTTTGCTTTCTTTTATATATATATATATATATATATATGTGTGTGTGTGTGTATATATATATATATACACACACATATATATACGTATATATGTGTGTATATATATATATATATATACATATATGTGTGTATATATATATATATACATATATGTGTGTATATATATGTATATGTGTATATATATATATATACATATATATATATGGGGTCATTCTTTTTTTTTAATTTTTTTTTAACGTTTATTTATTTTTGAGACAGATAGAGACAGAGCATGAACGGGGGAGGGTCAGAAAGAAAGAGAGGGAGACACAGAATCTGAAACAGGCTCCAGGCTCTGAGCTGTCAGCACAGAGCCGACCCGAGGCTCGAACTCATGGACCAGGAGATCATGACCTGAGCCGAAGTCGGAGGCTTAACCGACTGAGCCACCCAGGTGCCCCAAGGGGGTCATTCTTATTAAAGAAATGAAATTGGGGCACCTGGGTGGCTCAGTTGGTTGAGCTTCCAACTCCGGCTCAGGTCATGATCTCACCGTTCGTGGGTTTGAGCCCCACCGTCGGGCTCTGTTCTGACAGCTCAGAACCTGGAGCCTGCTTCCGATTCTGTCTCCCTCTCTCTCTGCCCCTCCCCTGCTCACGCTCTGCCTCTCTGTCTCTCAAAAATGAATGAATGTTTAAAAAAGATTTAAAAAAAAAGAAAGAAATGAAACTTACAATTCGTTGCTAAGTCATGTAAACCACGATGTTATTTAAAATAAATGAATCAATCATTGAAACATCCCACCTCTATGATGAGGAGTCAACTCCATTTCACTGTCAAAATCCCATGAGATGGGCACTAAACACAACTTGCAGAGGCGAAATGAAAGCATACAGAGATTAACTTGTTCAAGACCACAAGAGGTAAGGAGAAGCGGAACCCAAACTCAAACCCAAGGCTCTTTAACACCAAACCCCGATGATGAAGTGCGAATCTATTTTCTTCTCAGCTTTGAAGAACAAGTAAATGATGTCTGAAGACGTGATGTTAGCACAACTAGAGAATAATTTGTTTCAGAGATGCAGCTGTTGAATATTTGGCTCTATTAGGCTAATGGTGACTTAGAAGTCCGCAATCTACTTTTTTCAAGTCCACATCTTCTACCCAGTTACCAGTTTATCAAGACAGTAATTCGGCAGAAGCCAGAGAACCAGCTACTAAATGGGTGATAGCACCATACCCAGAGCCACATCTACAGACCGGTCCATGGAAACCGCCTCATCCACATCCACACTCACAGCCCAGCCTTCTTTAGTGATTTCTGTTGCAGCTCACCACGTCGGGAACTAAGGATCTCACTGGGTTTGCAGGGCGGTCTGCATTATAACTACCTATGTAGTGACGTTCAGATCCCTTTAAGAGTGGGATTAAGAAAATTTGAAGACTTGCCACATTCTCCTTCTAGATAAAAATTGCACAGACGAGTTGATAAAACCATTCTTTTCATATTTGAGAGAAGATCTGAACTTGCGTGTAAAGCCCTCCATTCATTTTCTTTCTGTTTAGCTTTCATTCTTCAAGGCAAAATTGTGGCTACGATGAAATGATATTTACATCTTCAAAGTACTCCTTTCTACATTTAAATCTCAAAAACAGGTTTCATAACATTAAGTCGTTCTCTTATAAAATAATGCTTTCTAACCATTAATTATATTACCTTGCTAATGTATTTCTTAAATCCCATATGGTATCCACATCTCTTTCCTATTATTATTAAACTAATAGCATAAAATTTACTCAGGAAAATGATGAAAAACCATGATCCATTTTAATAAAAGTTGTGAAAATGTATCAATCTCTTAATATCCTTTTATGGTCATTCAGTAGTTTTTAAAGCGTAATTTTTATATCATCTCAAATTTTTCCAAATGTAAAAAAACAAGTGAATAAATACATGACAACACCGGTCTTGAGTAAAAAAAAAAAAGTTCAAATGATTTAAAAATAAGTTTGCAAAATAGAGTATCTGCAAATCAATAAATATGCTAACATTTATTAGACAAAATCAAACGTCCTTAATAATGGAAACATTTGCAAAATTGCTTCTCCCCTTGCCTCTAGCTTTCTCGAGCAAATAATAAAAGAATGAGAAAGTTTTGTTCTTCCCTAAAGTTCTTAAGATCTATTTTCATTAACATTAACAAAACCTAAGAGCTTAATGCAAAAAAAAATGATAAATCTGTGGAGAGAGTGCCTTTAAATTCAAGACTGACAAAATTGTTGGAAATATTATCAATTAAGGGCACTAATGGCCTTCTACATGGGAAGCGGATGTAAGAGATTGTTTTAATCAAGCTGTAGGGCAGACTGGTTCTGCAGTTTCTTCAACTAACCAAACACATACCCAGCAAGAATTTGTTGAAACAGTAGAGTTACTCAGGTATATGGAAACAAATCTCTTGTGCTAGAAAGCTTACCCTTCCCCCTCCTTCATCCCAAACCCTGAAAAGACTAACTTATATTTTTAATTACCTGAATGCTTCTAGAGGATCATAGAATGTTACAACCAAAACAAAGCATTGTAATTTATTTTTTCCAATTTTTCAATTTCACAAATCTTGTGAGTGGTATTCATGTGTAAGAGAGCAGTAAAAAATGTTGCTCAAAGGCCCCAGACATGGCTTTACCCATTTACTTCCTGTGGAAAAATCAAAGAATAAGCTGAGAAATTCTTCCAGAAATAGGAAAGTATAATGTTGATGGGACACAATATTTAGTTTGTTATTTCTAAGAATAGACATTTGAAAAGAGCCTAAAGTAGGCTTTTGTCCAAGAGCAGAAAGATATAGAGGAAAGTGAACATAATCTTGAAAAGCTGAACTCTCTTTGGCAATGAAAACAGAGAAAGATCTTGATTTGCATAGTTAATTTGAGTAGATAGTAAAAAAAAATCACAAACCAGTTCTCTGAAATCAATTATGAGCTGCCTTGGGCTAATGTCTCCATGTTTGTTTATGAGGCTGTTTGGCTGTACATATTTATGAGAGGATATAAATTAAAACCGCAAGCTCCCTAATGGGCAGTTATAAATGACCTTCTAATTGTCAATTGAAGCACATTCCATTCAAAATCCAAATCATTGTCTTCTCTTCTCAAACCTCTCAGTTACAGAAAGAGAAGCTTATAATTGTCGAAAGGATTTTAAGACTGCAGTCAAAACTCTAATGTTGAATCATCTGTTAGTTTATATCATTGAAATAAAGTAATATGAAGCACGAAATATTGATTGATGCTTTGGGTTGAACTGTGCCCTCACAAAAGATATACTGAGCACCTAACCTTCCCACCCAATGGATGTGAGTCATGTGGCTTTAGTCGGAAATCAAGTCTTTTAGGGCACCTGGGTGGCTCCGCCAGTTAAGCATCCAACTCTTGATTTTGGCTCAGGTCATAATCTTACAATTCATGAGTTCAAGCCCCACATCAGACTGGGTGCTGAACATGGAGCCTGCCTGGGATTCTCTCTCTTTCCGTCTCTCTCTGCCCCTCCCCTGCTTGCTCTTTCTCTCTCAAAATAAAGAAGTAACCTTATAAATAAATAAATAGGGTCTTTTAAATGTAATCAAGCTGACATGAGGTCAACACGACATCTGTAGGGTGGGTTGATTATTAATCATGTTGATTATTCAACATGACTGGTGTCCATTTAAAAGGGAAATTTTGGACACAGAGCCAGACACTCATAGAGCCAACAGGACGTAGTGACACTGAAGGGACATACAGTGTGACAATGACTGCAGAGATTGGAGTTCTGCTCCTCCTGGAGCAGCAAGCCAAGGAATACCAGATTACCTGCCTACCACCAGAAGCAAGAAAGAGGCAAGGGAGGATTCTCTTACAGTTTTCAGGTGTATAACCTTGCTGACACCTTGAGTTTGGACTTCTAGGCTCCAGAACTGTGAGATAATAAACTTCTCTTTTTGGGGTGCCTAGGTGGCAGTCACTTAAGCTTCCGACTCTTGATTTCTGCTCGGCTCATGATTTCCCGGTTCACGGGTTTGAGCCCCACATCAGGCTCTGTCCACATTGGCAATGGGGACCCTGCTTGGGATTCTCTCTCTCTCCCTCTTTTTCTCCCCCTGCCCCACTCGTTCTCACCCTAAAATAAATAAACTTGTAAATAAATAAATAAATAAATTTCCCTTTCTCTTTTTTTTTTAATGTTTATTAATTTTTGAGACAGAGAGAGAGACAGAGCATGAGCAGGGGAGGGGCAGAGAGAGAGGGAAATACAAAATCCAAAATAGGCTCCAGGCTCTGAGCGGTCAGCACAGAGCCCGACTCGGGGCTCGAACTCACAGACCGTGGGATCATGACCTGAGCCGAAGTCGGACGCTTAACCATCCGAGCCACCCAGGCACCCCGTCTTTCTCTTGTTTTAAGCATCCAGTTGGTGGTGCCTTATTACAGCAGCCCTAGGAAATTAATACAATCACCTACTGTCTTGTACACCATAATATATGCTTATTTGTTTACATGTCTATGCATGTAGCGGAGGGTAGGCTTATCTTACAACAGTTCTTGAAAGTAAAAATTATTGTCAGATGTACCTGATTAAAAGTGGATCAATGAAGTTAAGAAATTTGCTTTATGTCATACAGTTATTAGTGAGGAAGGTATACAATCCCAGCCTCTTTGTCTCCAGATTCCACATTTTCCAACTATTCTAAATACTCCTTAGAGTTGTTTGAAGATTTAAAAAGCTTTTCACACTTTAATTGTTATGTTTTGGAGTATTGAGAAAATTAAGTGATTATATATTGATTATATATATATATATATATATATATGACATGTTGCAAAATATCTGGCACACAGTAGGGCAGAAATTTTAATTACCTTCCTCTTTTCTCACTAATTAGTTCCATTTATGTAACAAATATTTTTTGAGCTCATGTTATGTGCTAGGCACCTGTTCATTCCTAGAAACCTGTTCATTCCAGGTTAAGATGCAAAGCAGCTTAGCCTCAAAGTTCTTGCAAAGGTTTTCCCTTCAGTCTTTGGTTTTTCTTTAGTTCAATAACCCTTCAACTAACTACATGTAAATCTCTAGGGAAATAAAGACCAACAGTCTCTCTCATTGTTCTCCTTCTCCTATTATGGCTTATGAGAAAGAAGGAATGAAAAAAAAAAAAAACAGTCACATATGATGAACCGTCTGGGACAATCTTTTTCAAATCTGTGTTCTCCTTTCTTGCTGAATCCAAAATTACTTCAACTTCCCTTGCTATCCTTCCCTTGTCTGGTAATTAGAAGCTTTCTGGTTGGCTCTGCAAAGAAATGTCCAACTTCCAAGCATCACTATGAAAAAATATATATTTGTTTCCCCACAGGATGATTTATGTTATAAAATAGGGAGAAATGTCTAAAGAAAGCAGAGAAAAACTGAACTTTTAAACCTGAGGTCAAAAGAAGAGATTATGCTTTGAACAACAATATAGTACAAAGTCCTCTGAAAAGGTGATCCCTGAAAGAATATTCCTAAAGCAGAATAATCGGTCCATTTGGTAACTTCAAAATTGGCAAACATCAATACGAGATCATGTAGAAGAAATTATGCCCAGTTTGTCATCCAAAGAAAATAACTTTATTGAAAATTGAACACAGAGTTGCCACAGGCAACCCAATCTGTAAAATTCCCAGTCAATTCATGGAATGAAGACTGTTGTTGATTAATTTCTGGACTCCAGTGTGAGTTTTGATCGTCTTCACTGTACACGTGGCCAGATGGCCAGAGCAGCATCTGGAATCCGATGGAAATACAAAGACGTGAAAGAATTAGCAGTAGGGTGATTGTAGGGTTCTAAAGTCCCAAAACACCAGTCTTTTCCTTTTCAATAAAAGCTGGAGAATCCATATCCTCCATAGCACGATGGGCGGCACCAGCCATATCTGTGGCCTCCCCAGCCACACCCTAGGCCTCTAAAGCCACCACAACCACAGCCACAGCCTAGGCCATAGCCATAACCCAGGCCTCCACATCTATAGCCCAGGCCACCATAGTCATTGCTGTAGTAGTATCTCATAGTGTCAGGAGCTGGGGTTTCTGTTTGGTAATTGGGTGTGTTTCCCAAGTATGAATGTTGCCATCTGCCCAGGGACTCTTATACCTCCAAAATAGGTGTGGCAATAAAAACAAACTTGCATAATCCTCATTCCATGGCCTGAGTAGCATGAAAAACAGACTCATTAATTTCTTTGTTTTCTAAGTTAAGACAGTTTGCACAGATTCCAATGAAATACTCCCCATGTTGACAATGATTGTGGTACCTTCAAAGACCATGCATGAGATATGACCGTCATCCATAAAATCCTCTAGCCAGACATCATAGCGTCTCATTTCTGTTCAAAATAATGGACACATTCTTTACTGATTGAAGCCAATATCATGGGAAATTATAGCTAATTTTCCAGTAAGACTGAAAAAATATTGATGATCCTTATTCAAAATCCCCAAATATGCCATTTATTCACTCTATTCTAATCAAGGTCTTAAGCACTCTATTCCATTAAGATCTTGAACAATTTATTTTTTTCTCACAAAAATTGAGTTGCTTAAAAGTTTGGCTGTCATGAATTTTCTATCCTTTTTGTAAAATGAGTTGTGGGATCTTTTTTCACAATTCACTCATCAAATAATTCCCAAAGACCTGTCAGTGAATTTAGCTTGAATGTCCATTCATTTTACACCTGACTGGCTGGAGTCACGTGAGAATTCAACACAATTTTTTCATTTTGCACTCGATCCTGAATTTCCAAAATCATCAGCAAAGAAAAAAAATTAAAAAACAAAACAAAACAAAAAACTCTCCCCAACTCAGGACTCTTGTTTTGATTCTTTAGGAAAATGTAACAGGAATGCTTTGTCCCTTTACCACTGTGTGCTACTTATGTAGAACATGTTGGATTTATTTGAGTCAAAAAAAAAAAAAAAAGAAAGAAAGAAAGAAAGAAATCAATGAAGATTCAATGTCTTTAGGAATAGTTAGATTCCCTCTGTTAGTTGTCTCCAGATAGGACCACAGTTCCAAGATTTATTTTATAATAAAAACATCTACAAGACAAGCAGCTAAATTATTCAATGGATATTAATCATTAGCACTAAAAAGATAACACAAAACAACACTGTCATTGCTGATGGGTCAACAGGAATCATTTTTACACTCAAACCACTAACTGTGAATTTAAATTATGCACCAATTATTTCATAAATGAAATAAATATTCATTATTCCTTAAAGGGTATTCCTTAAAGTGTCAGTATCAGAAAGCTTCATATATCTAAGATATCTGTGAGCAAGTCCTCAAGCAACTTCAACCTTTGAACCTCTAATGTGAAAAGTCCTAAAAAGACACCAATTATATTATTTCCCGCAGGAACTTTTAGACATAGGATTAACTTAAGGTGAAATACATGTATGATAAAAAGTTAATCTCTTTGACCTACCAGGAAATCGAAAGATCAGGATTTGCATTGTTAAAGGAAACACAATTTCATTTGAAAGTTATACTCAGTACATTTGGATTTTTTGTTGGTTTGCTTTTTTTTTTAATAGTTATATATTTTTTCTGAATAAGCTACAGCAAAAAGACTCTTGTAAAATGATTTATTTACATGCAATTAGCAATTTGAACTTTCACATACGTATCTTCCTCTGGTCCTATTGACAACTCTGAACTTTTGCTGGAAAATGTTGCTTTCTTCATTTTATGTGTACTTTGCATTCAGAAGTAGAGTTAGGCAATTTTGTGACTATTTTTGAAAGGCTAGGAGATTTTCACGAAGTTATATATAAGCAAATACATGAGACGTTAGCGTGACTCCTATCACTTTACTCCTACTTCAGTTCATCTGGAAGAAACGTATCAAAGATGAACTTTTAAGAATCAAAATATAATAGTTAAAATACAATTTTGTTTCTAAAGAGGATTTGGAAATGAATTGCCAATGCCTTGCCCAATTTCAGCTGGCACTTCAATTCTGTCATTGGAGGTCCCAGTCAGTCCTAATCGATAACCTCTTTGGATCAAAAAATTCTATTAAATTGATGTGTTTTCTTCTGACCAATATTCGTTGAGCATCTGTCTGTATTGGGCAATGTATCAATGCAAGGGGAACAGACAGAACCTGACCTCAAAGTCGGTACAATGAGAGAGATACTATTTGTTCTTACCACCAATTCACAGCCACTAACACTGATGGGCACTAACAAGCCTGATCTCAGTTCTCCATTCCAGCAAATAAGCATGGGATGACTCATTTTAGACCCATCTTAATTTTCTCAATGGAAAAGGGACTATTTTATTTCACAACAGTTTTACACACTGAACCGGTATGGGCATAGTTCATTTTATTGTGCTTCACTCTATTGAACTTACACAGATAACTGCATTTTTTACAAATTGAAGGATTGTGGTAACCCTGCGTCCAGCAATTTATCAGAGCCATTTTTCCAACAGAAATTATTCGCCTCGTGTCTCCCTGTCACATTTGAGAATTCTTGAGCATTTCAAATTCTTTTCATCATTATTATATTTGTTATGGTCATCTGTGATCAGCGATTATGATCCACGGAAAGCTCAGATGATGGTTGGCATTTTCGAGCAATAAAGTATTTTTTAATTAAGGTATGTATTTTTTAAGACATGATACAATTGCACACTTAATAGACTACAGTATTATGTAAACATAACACTTATATGGGAAACCAAAAAACTCCTTTGACTTACTTGGTTGCCACATTTGCTTTTCGCAGTGGTCTGGAACCAAACCACAATATCTCCAAGGTATGTCTGTAATTAAAATAAAAGAAAAAAAAACACAGCTTACATTCTTCAGCATCTAAAGTTTTAGAGAGGGGCTTATTTATTTTCTTCAAGGTAATTTCCTTATCTTTGTACTTGAAAAAATAATAACTCGCTGTAACAGGAAATCTGCTTGATAAATGATGAATTTTTTTGTCAGTTTTATTTTCAGTCCTATAAACTAAAAATTTTAAGACTAAATGATTTGCAAATTTCCTGGAACCGTTTCCCCAGCAAGGGTGTGTATGTTAAAATTAAAAACCAGGCCGATGCCTCTAAGAAGGTTATCAAATGACCATAATGTAGGAAAACGCAGCTAAACAATAAAAAATAAGATATAAACCAAACAGTACCATTCCCATCATTCGCAAGAAGTTGTTTGAAATAAACACAACATGAACTATCCAGAGGAACATGGTGTAATTTCAGTTTATTATTTCATCTTTTGATGTAATTGTCATGTCAGCTCTCGCCCAGATCAGATCTTCCAAGTGCATAGAATTATTGTACCGATTTCTAGATGATGTGGTCTGAAGAGTGCAAAGCATCCAAAAGCTACCACAACAAACATTGTTGGCTGGAAAGAGAGCACAGATAGAAATGGACATCAAGCATTTTGCTTTAACATAGTTGAGACGTTGAGTACCATCTAGCAGTGATTTTCCAGGGAAAGTTTTGAGTAACGAAAAGTTTGGGGGCCTATAACAAACCTATTAAAAACTAATTATCTCAGAGTATATACCCCAGGAAACTAAATTGATAATGCACTCCAGGTATTTTTAATTCAGGTAGCCTTTATGCTTACTTGGAGACAAACAGTGTCTTTTAAAAAACAAGACCCTCATTCTACAGGCAGGAAACAGAAAAGTCAATTAAGTAAATTAATTACTCAAAGAAGCAAAGTATACTTTCATATATATGTATGTATGTATACATATATGTATGTATTTTATTTTTATATATTTATTTTGGGATATAAAATTGACCTGGTTATAATAAATAAAAAGCATTAGAAATTTGAAAATTCAGTGTTGAGTACAGGGCTTTTCTATTACTTGCAGTATTTTTTGTTGCTTACATATTATTATACATTTTATTTTGTATCAGCTCAATGTTTTCTTTAAAAATATTTTCTTTAATCACCATAGATTTATGGTCCCATAATAAACCGCAGAATACAAACCATGTATATTGAAATGAAGTTTGCAATTTGTTATTTTTTAAGTCATAAAAATAATAGCTTCTAGGATGACTTTATAAAAATGAAATTACATTCAAAAACCACTGAAAACAAATGAAAGGTAAGATATATGAAAGCATATCAAGGTTTTGTTCATCTTGTTCTCCCACATCCTCAAGACCTCGAACACTACCCAGCACATCGGGACATGCAGTGAACCTTTCTTGAATCAAATTATTTACTGAGTCAAAACACCGTTGAGTCAAAACACCTATTCAGAAGAAAGAAGAGTAGCATTCTGATTGAAATCTCATTAACTCATTAGAAATATACTGAAATGAATTGAGAAAGCCGCATCCCCTACGCCAGTTAAATACGTGTATTAAAAAAAAAAAAATTAAGTACAAGTTACGCAAGATCACAACAGATACTAGTAACTAAATAATAATGGGTGAAATCATGATTCAATGGAAAGATTCCAGATTCTTCTAGAGATAGGAACGACTAATTCCTTTTGGAGCATGTAGCCAATAGATGATAGATAGGTGTTTTCTCTACCTTAAGAAAAGTGATCACATCACTGAAGCATAGGGGCAGCAGCATAGGGACAGAAAGAGACTGAGGATCTGCAGGCTTTTAGCGGAAGCCAGTGGAGCCATAGCCTCCAAAACACGATGGGCGGCAGCAGACATATCTTTCTCCTCCCTTAGCCACAGCCACGGCCCAGTCTGCGGAAGCTGCCCCATCCCCAGCCACAGCCACAGCCCAGGCTACCATAGTAGCTGCCGTGGTAGCTCATCCTCATTGCGTCAGGGGTTAGGGATTTGGTTTGGTGCTGAAGATGATTTTCCTCAGGATGTCTCTAGCTTCCTAGAACGTTCTTACACCCTCAGTAGCTGGTGTCGTGAACAAGGGGCAGATGGTCTCCTTCCTATATGACAGAATAATTTAAAGTCTAAAAATTCAAATTTTTCTTTTCTTACTTACAAGAGAGTTCATAATCTTCTCAAAGGGCTTTTATTAACTAATGGTTATTTTTTAATGAGTTTGTGTACCAAAAACCAAATGTTTCCAAGATCAAAAGTGATTATCGCCTCTTCAAAGGCCATGCTGGTGTTCCAATTAAAATGGTCTAATCTGGTTGATAGTTTCCAGTAGCCTTGTAATTGTATAAGCTCAGATTGCTTTTTTTTTTTTTTTTTTTTTTTTTTTTTTTTTTTTTTTTTTTTTTTTGCATTCAATTGTCTTAGTTACTGACTTTCCCCAAACCCGTGATCTCTTCTCCATGGTGGCCAGGGCATAGTCGCCAAGTCATTAGTGATTTCCAGATAGTCAAATGAGATGAAACTTCGGTTTCTTACTTCATTGTTTTGTTTTTTAAACTTTCCTTGGCATTTGGCATTGCTACCCTCCCCACCCATTGGTTCTTTTTGTCAGGTTTTCCGTCCTTGTTTCCAGTGACAAATTTTCAATTAGTTTCCTCTCCCAATATGGTATTCCTTCACTAACTTTAAATGCCCCTTTTCCATCATATTCTATGTATACACTTTTCCCATGGAATTTTGTCAAATGTTTTTAATTGCGATGCTTATACTGATGAGTTGCAAAGGGTTCCTCTAAACTTCAACTCCATCAATCTTGTTGTTTATTGCATATCTCCCATTTGAACTACATTGTGATTCCATGTCTAGTAGGAAGCTCATTTCTCCCTCAAAAAACTGTTTTTCCAGATTACCAGTTACTCAAGCCGCATGGCCAAGACGTGATCTTGGAATCCTCTTTCATATGGTCTGAATATTTCTGCACCTCTGACCATCAACATTATGCACTTAATTGATCACCAAATGAACCACATAAGTGTTTTTTTCCTGAATATTACTCATAAGTACTCATATTATTTGTTATTATTTAATTTAATCCTCTATCACTTTCTCCTGGATTAATATAATAGCTTCCCCAATGGTCACATTGCCCCAAGCAAGGGCCCTCATCTGATCTGTTCTCCATACAGAGTCCAAATGAATATTAAAAAAAAAAAAAAATTTGATCGTTTCATTTTTTAGCCCTTATACCTTTAAGTCATTATAGGAAAGATTAAACTCTTAAATTCAAAAACAAGGTTTTTTATCACTAAAATTATTTTTTCTCTATCCTATTTACTTACAATTGACCATATACTTCCATTTATGCCATATGTAACAATGACGTTGACCTACTACATGCTTTTTGGTACTTCTTTACCGACCTTATTCCAACTCATCCTTCAAAATATAGGTCAAGTGTAACCTTCTCCAAGAAAACTTCAAAGACATCACAAGTTATTTCTACTTCTGTCTGACTTAGAAAATGCTTGAGAGTGCTGCCATATGCCCTAAACAAAATGCTCTATCTTAGCATTTCATCAGATTTTAGTACACTAATTAATTTGTTTACTATCTTTTCCACTATACTATCTACTCCTTCAGGGCAAGAACGTTTATTATAATCACATTTTATAACTTTTGTGGATGGAATAGAGTAGGTAATATATTGTTAGCTGAATGCATAAATTATGAAATGAATAGATCCACAGAAACAAATTATGTACAATCCACGCTTTTTTGAATCTATGGGTTTTCCATTCTTCTGTGGTCAATACCCTGAACACCAAGTTTTATTTACGTCAATGTGTTTACATGTGTTTATATTCTTCTACTCTATTAAGTGAAATAAATTTAAATTAAACAAAAATTCTGGAAATGTTTCTGTTTATCATTAGCCTCTTAGATTTACTGGGTGGGTGAAATAACAATTCCGGAGGTCCGTGTCTCCTAATGTATCTCCTGACAAATACACAGAGCTACAAAAAGAAAATTATAAAATCACACAAATGCTATGCTTTCAACATAACTACAAGATGGAGGGGACTATATAAAGTACAAATTAGAAAAAGAAGTGGACAGAAGAAGCATCCATTTCCAGTGGAGACATTTCTTGAATTTTCCTCCTAACTCTTTGTAAAGAACAAAGCAATGTCAACAGAGAAACAGAATACCAAAGACTGATCAACAATAACAAAAATCCCCCAAGAAAAAGAAAACCTTCTCCCTAAGGAGACATACTGTTTTTAAAAAAATTATGCTAAATGAAATAAGGCAGTCAGAGCAAGACAAATACCATAGGGTTTCACCCATACGTAGAATTTAAGAAACAAAACAAACAAGCCAAAGGGAAAAAGGAAAGAGAAGCAAACCAAGAAACAGACTCTGAAATGTAAGGAAAAACTGACGGCTACCAGAGGGGAGTTGGGTGGGGGGATGGGTAAAATAGGTGATGGGGATTAAGGGGTGCATTTGTCACAATGAGCACTGGGTGTGGTGTGAAAGTGTTGAATCACTATATGGTGCACGTGAAACTAGTATTGCACTGTATGTTAACTAACTGGAATTTAAGCGAAAACTTTAAAAAAATAGCAGATAAAGTCAAACTGCACAGAAGTGCTTAAGAATGCAGAAATAGAGTACCAGTCAGTTTTGGAAAGGCAATGGATTTGGAAAGAATAATTTAAGCCGGGAGAGAACAATGAGGAAAACAAAGTGTGAGGAGAAAATAGAGAATCCTAATAGAGAAAAGAAAAAGACTGAGGGATAACTACCAACTGCCTTCCAAATAAGGTGATGCAATTCATTAACAATACTTGATACACCAAAACAAGAGGACATGCCTACACTAGGAATATCATAATGAACTTTACCAGCCTTATCTACAAATACAGAGGTGCAAGAATCTTTTTTTTTTTTAATATGAAATTTATTGTCAGATTGGTTTCCATACAACACCCAGTGCTCATCCCAACAGGTGCCCTCCTCAATACCCATCACCCACCCGCCCCACCTTCCCACCCCCCCATCAACCCTCAGATTGTTCTCAGTTTTTAAGAGTCTCTTATGGTTTGGCTCCCTCCCTCTCTTACTTTTTTTTTCCCTTCCCCTCCCCCATGGTCTTCTGTTAAGTTTCTCAGGATCTACATAAGAGTGAAAACATATGGTATCTGTCTTTCTGTGTATGACTTATTTCACTTAGCATAACACTCTCCAGTTCCATCCACATTGCTACAAAAGGCCATATTTCATTCTTTCTCACTGCCACGTAGTATTCCATTGTGTATATAAACCACAATTCAACAATAGCCAAATTATGGAAAGAGCCTAAGTGTCCATCAACTGATGAATGGGTAAAGAATCTTCATCTATACAAAGTATAAAACAAAACCAATAAAACAATTATTATTAAAACATTCAGCTTAAAACTTCTCCACCCCCCACTCACAAATATAAACAAAAAGGCAGAAGAAATTTTTAACAAAATACTTTATATGAAAAAATTATATGTACTAACAATAGGAAAAAATAAAATTTGCTGAAAAACTGAGAAAACAAGTAAAAGAAAAGACAAATCATTTCAGAATGAAAAGAAAGTTCCAAGATGCCTAAAGAAGTATGGATTTAAATGACAACAAAAGATGGTGGGTGACTGCGTGGCTCAGTCCTTTAAGCATCCAACTCTTGATTTTGGCTCAGGTCATGATCTCACAGTTCTGTGGGATCAAGGACTGTGTCAGGCTCTGTGCTGTCAGCTTGGGATTCTCTGTCTCCATTTCTCTCTGCCCCTCCCTGAAAAACAGGGAAAAAAAAATATGGAATTAAGAAAAAGCAGAAAAATGATCAAGGTTAATGAATATGTCGCTAAAAATGAAATAAAAGGAGTCAGAGAGAAAGTGAGTAAAACGAGAGACAGGAAGTCAACTTACATGTAAGTAGAGTTTGTGAGAAAGGGAAAAAAATGGAACAGCATAATATTCAAAATTATACTCCAAGAAAAATGCCAAAATTAAAAGAAAAGCTCTCAATGTACATATGTTATAGCCATTTATTACCTGGAAAAATGACCCACAATGAAAAACTTCAAAATAGTCTAGTTAAAAATTCTAGAGATGGATAGTGGTGGTGGTTGCAGACCAACGGGATTGCATTTAATGACACCAAACTGTACACTTAAAAATTATTAAACTGGTAAATTTCAGTTATGTATATTTTATTTATTTTTTATTTGTTTCTATTTTAGAAAGAAAGAGAGAGTGCAAGTGGGGGGGGGGGTGCGGCAGAGGGGAAGAGAGAGAATCTTAAGCCCGTCCATGCCACCACCCTGGGATCATGATCTAAGCCAAAATCAAGAGTTGGACGCTGAATGAACTGAGCCACCCAGGCACCCCTAGTTATATATTCTTTAACACATTAAAAAAATTGATTTTATAGATAAAAAACCCTTCAGGACATCCAGGAAAAGATCAAATAACTTACAGTGATAAAAGAATTAGATGCTTGTCAGACTTCTTCAAGGCAACTTACAAATCAAACCAATAATTTTGCAACATTTTCAGAAACCTCAGGAAAATAAAATTTGAACCAAAGATGTTGTATCTAATCATTCAGTCCTTCAAATATACTGGTGATAGAAAGGAAAATTTTAACTGTGCAAGAACCTGGAGAATATTGGACTCTTAAGCCTTCTTTGATGGATCAGCCAAGGATCCAAGAGAGATATCTTAGGAAACTTTGCAAACGACTGATTTTGAAAATTTAATATACTTAATTTTTTTATCTAAGACTGAACCAAGGATGGAAATGAGTAAAAGAGTATGTAAACACTATATGGTATGAAAAAGTAAAACTAATACAACTATAAATAAAAAAGAGGGGAGAGGAAAGGGCAGAAAAAGTTATGTGATAGTTAAATAAGATATTTATCATTCAAGCTGACAAATGAGACAGCGGGTCACCTGGGTGGCTCAGTAGGTTAAGTGCCTGACTCTTGACTTCAGCTCAGGTCATGATCTCACAGTTCATGAGTTCAAGCCCCATGTGGGCCTCTGCACTGACAGTGTGGAACCTGCTTGGGATTCTCTCTCTCCCTCTCTCTCTGTGCCTCCCCCATTCACACTCTCCCTTTCTCTCACTCTCAAGAAGTAAATAAACTTAAAAAAAATCAGATACTGAAGGTTTCAATAAGAAAATGTTTATCATCCAATGTTATCATTCAAAGCTGGCAAATCAGATAGTAAAAGTTGAAAGCAGAAAATGAGGGGCTAATGACTTTTTCATGAAAAATACATAATTAACAACTAAATAACCACTAAAAAAGTCATCAAAGCATTTCTAAATATCAAAAGAAGTGTATAAAATATTGAGTAAACAAAACACAATATATAGAGAAAGAATCAGAGCAAACATAACAATATAATAGTAATTATAAAATATTTTTCCAGAGTGACACTGAACCTCATAGCAACTTAATAAATATTAAGAAGCTTAACTTTACTAAAATAAAATATGATTTGAGATCACGAAGAATCAAATATTTGTGCTTTAAGTTTATTTATTTATTTTGAGAGAGAGAGAGAGAGAGAGAGAGAGAGAGACAGTGCAAGCAAGGGAGGGGCAGAGAGAGGGAGATGAGATCCAGAGTCGGACATGTTTAACCAACCGAGCCACCCAAGTGTCCCAAGAATCAACTGTTTTCAAGAAAAATATTTAAAGCCAAGTGATCAAGAAAGTTTAATAATAGAATTATATGTAAACTAATGATGAGATACAACTAGGTACTTATGTACTTATTAAAATGGATAAAATCCCACAAACTTACAATTCCAATTGTTGGCAAAGGTACAAAATGTCAAGAACTCTCATTCATTGCTGGTGAGAAGACTAAATGGTTCAACCACTTTGGAAAACAGTTTGGCACTGTCTTAAAAAGCTAAAAATAATTGTATCATAAGATACAGCAGTTGTTCTCCTTGATATTTACCCAAATGATTTGAAAATTTGTACCCACCCAAAATCTACATGTCAATATTTATGGCAGTTTTATTCACAATTTTTATCAACTGGAAGCAATGTCCTTCACTAAGTGATCGGCTAAACAACTGCAGTATATCTATAGAGTGTATTCAGCAATAAAAATAACCGAATTATCAAGATGAAAAGACATAAATAAATCTTAAGTGAATATTACTAAATATATTTCTTACAGGAGAGAAGTTTGGCAAACATTACCTCAGGCAGTTGATCAAGGTCAATATCAATGGTAAAAAAGATATGTTGGTAGTATATATCCTTAATATGATGTGATGAAAATGGCATTTTACCTCTGTGATCTTCCTCCAAAAAAACATAATTCCAATTTAATCAGGATAAAAATATTGGGCATATCCCAATTAAGAGACATTTACGGAATACCTGACAAGTATTCCTAGAAACTTTCAGGGCCTCTGGGGCTAGAACAAATCTGAGAAAGTCAAGAAGAAATTAAAGAGCTCTGATGACCAAAAGCAATATGGTACCCTGGACAGTATCTTAGAACAGAAAAAGCACACTACATAAAAAATTAAGGAAATCTGAATAAAGTATAGACTTTAGTTGGTAATAATGTGTCAATATAGATTCATTAGTTATAACGAATATACCATGCTAATGTAAGATGTTAATATTAGGAAAAATTAGGTATGGGATTTATGGGAATCCTCTGTGTTATTTTCACAATGTTTTTTTTGGCAAATCTAAAACTGTTCTACAAAATAGATGGTCAATTCTTTAATGCATAGGCAAAGGTATAGCAGATAAGTGGGAAGAATGAGATGGCACTGGTTGTGGCTCTGACATTAAAGCACAATCTAACCAAATGGTAAAACACATCAAAGGAGGCCATCTTCACGATGAAGGTTAACAGGAGGAAGAAATAACAGTTATTTTGGGGATGAAATAACACAGCCACCCCCTTTACAAAGCAAAGTATACTAGAGATGTATGGAGGCATATAACACACCAACCTCAGAACAAGACATAAAATGGAAAAATTCAAGTAAGAGTATGGAGGACCAAAACATATTGATGAGCCATACTGACTCCTTTAAAATTGTATATGACTTTACATTTTGATAATGCAAAATAAAACTTATTCTCAAGCATATAAGGAACATTGCGAAATTTTATTATTTTATATATGAAGAAAGCATCAGGAAGTTCCATGAAAGATGTTACAAAAAAACTCCTCTAATGGTGCAGTGCAACATGCAGTTAATAAAAATTAAATAAAGACCTGATGAGCCCTTCCACCTAGAAGTTAAAACAAACAGAAAACTATGAACTCATGAGTGAAAGAAGAAATAGAAAACAGATGACATAATTTGTAAAGTTTATGTATTTATTTTAAGAGAGAGAAAGAGAGAGCACAAGCAGGGGAGGGGCAGAGAGAAAGAGAATCCCAAATGTCAGCACACAGCCCAACGCAGGGCTAGATTTTACAAACTGTGAGGTCACGTCCTGAGCCAAAAACCAACTTAGCCACCCAGGCACCTCCAGATTATGTAATTTTTAAATGGAGATAAGTATAGTGAAAATAGTACATATCATAATATGCGGTATAAATTACAAAGATTGAGGAAGATTTCATTATAAGCGCATACATCAGTAAAATACAAGAATACAATAATTGCATTAAGTTTCCAATTTAAAATTGAGGAGTACAAACAAGTAAACTAAGAGAAGGTATAATTAAGGAATTATAACAAAAGATAATTATCAAAGCAAAAAAAAAGACAGGAAACAATACAATAGTCATGTAAAATCATGGTTACTGAATACAACAAAATAGAAAAACTACCAACTAACTTAATTTTTAAAAAGAAGAAGAAGAAAATTGTAACTAAATTTAACTAAATAATACATAAATATATACACTATAAATATATAATAAACACAAATGTGAGTATAAATATATAGAGAGTCTACTTTATAAATTTCTATGCAAATAAATTTGAAAACCTGGATGGGTTGCATAGTCTTTTTTTGTAGGAAAAAAGATTTACTACAATTGAACCCATTAGAAGTAGAAATATTAGTACTACTTCTTAAAAATATTTACTTATTTATTTTGAGAGCGAGTGTGAGCAGGAGAGGGACAGAGAGAAAGGGAGAAAGAGAATTCCAAGAAGGATCTGTGCTGTCGGCACAGAGGCCCATGAGCAGGGTTCAATCTCACAACTGTGAGATCATGCCCTGAGCCAAAGTCAAGAGTCAGATGGTTAACCAACTGGGCCACCCACGTGCTCCAAGACTAACTTTTGAGAAGAAAACGAGAAGGAAAGCAAACATATACCCCCCGCAAAAGCCGCAAGTCCCATTATTTCAAAGGTTATTCTACCAAAAATCCAAAGACATAGTGTTTATGCAACATACATAACTTGTTCCAGAGCACTGAAAGTGAATGAAGATTCCAAACACTTTTTATAAAGCAAAAACATTTATCGAAACTCACTAAAGATATCACACACACAAAAAGCAAATTACAGACCAGTATTACTTACAAGGATGTATGCAAAAATGCTTAAAATACTAGACAATTGAGTCTAAAACCATAATAAAAAAATAATACATCATGGGGAGATGGCATTAACTTAAGAATATAAGTGATCTCCTTCTAAGGGCCTTTATTAATATAATGCATCATGTTAACAAATTCAAGAAGAAAAATCATATTACTATTACCATAAATGCTGAGTAACTTTTGACGAATTTCAACACTCATTCCTAATAAAAGTACTTAAGAAAATAGGAATTGATGGATTATTTCTTAATATAGTAAGATTGTTTTAAAGTCAGCATCTTCATTAATTGTGAAACTTTAGAGACATTTCCATAAAGATCAGGAGAAAGACACAAATGCCCAGTATATTCACTATTAAATCTTGTTCTGGAGATATTGGCTAATGCAGCTGGGCAAGAGCCCAGCTCAATAAAGGAGCAAAAATTAGAAAAAAAGATAGGGGTGCATGGGTGGCTCAGTTGGTTGAGCGTCTGACTTCAGCTCAGGTCATGATCTCGTGGTCTGTGAGTTCAAACCCCATGTCGGGCTCTGTGCTGACAGCTCAGAGCCTGGAGCCTGCTTCAGATTCTGTGTCCCCCTCTCTCTCTGCCCCTCCCTTGCTCATGCTCTGTCTCTCTCTCTCTCTCTGACAAAAATAAATAAACAAAAAAAAGAAAAAAGGTAAAAAGAAATGAAACTATCTCTACTTGAAGGCAACATAATAGCATACCTGGAAACTCTTGAGAATCAATGATAAAACCAATCCAAAAACTAAAATAATTCATTAAGCAGCACAATATAAAATTACCACAAACAATCAATACTTTTCATGTACATGAAAAAGTAAATGATATCGTGATAAAAAAAATCTCTATTTACAAAAGTAACAAAGAATATAAAATACTTGAAAATATACTTAGCAAAAAAATATGCAAAATCTATATTAAGTGTTTTAAATCCCAAAAGACTTCAAAGTAGACTAGAATAAGTGGGAAAAAATCCTCTCTTCATGGAATGAATAATTCAATAACATGACAATGCAATGTTTCCTCAAGTTAATTTATAAACTTCATTTAATCTCAATAAAAATATTTACAAGTTAAGGGGCGTCTGGGTGGCTCAGTCAGTTAAGCATCTGACTTCGGCTCAGGTCATGATCTCACGGCTCGTGACTTCGAGCCCTGCATCGGCTCTGTGCTGACAGCTCGCAGCCTGGAGCCTACTTTGGATTCTGTGTCTCCCTCTCTCTCTGCACCTCCTCCACTCGCGCTCTGTCTGTCTGTCTCTCTATCTCAAAAATAAATAAACATTAAGAAAAAAATATTTACAAGTTTATTTTAATGGAGATAGATAAATTGATACTAAACTTCATGTGGCAAAATAAACAGATGAACATAGCCAGGAAAATATTAATTTTAAAAGGCTGTAAAAAAATTGTAGCCCTACCAGATATTAAACTGTAATATATACTCTAATGAACACCATTTGGTACTGGTTCATGAATTAAAAGATACAAGAAATAAAATTAAGAATCTGGAGAGAGAGCAAAATACTATGAAAACTTAGTGTATTCAATGGAATACAACTTTACAATGAGAAAGAATGAAATCTGGCCTTTTGTAGCAACGTGGATGGAACTGGAGAGTGTTGTGCTAAGTGAAATAAGTCATACAGAGAAAGATACCATATTTTCACTCTTATGTGGATCCTGAGAAACTCAACAGAAGACCATGGCGGGGGGGGGGGGGGGGGGGAAAAAAAAAAAAAAAAAGGGGGGGGGG